>NW_024111874.1:0-85748 GCF_003073215.2 Triticum urartu | reverse complement strand
CAAAATTCTAAGTTATTTAAAGACAAATTAAGATATGGCATGACAAAAGAATCAAAAACAAGAATTCAAAGTTGGATAGCATGTTCTATTATACAATTCTCATTTCAGATTTTTTACAGGAAAACTCCTCTCTAAATGGTAAGGACCCTATATCATCGAAGAAGTTTATTGCTCCGGATCTATCAAGATCAATAATGCCAAGAGCACTAATCCAAGAGTGGTTAATGGACAAAGAATTAAGCATTATATCTCAGGTACACCTATTAATGTTGAAACAAATATTATTCAAACTATGACACCGGAGGAGCACATAAGAGAGACCTTCTGGAACGCTCAGAACCCTGAAAAGAGTAGGTATGTGATACAGTAAGTAAATCGACTCCAAAAAATCCATAAAAATATTTCTGCCCGTTTTGGAATATTTTAAAAATACATAAATAAGAAACAACCGAGGGTTCACACGAGGATGTCACAAGGCAACAGGGCGCGTACCCCTGGGTGTGTCGGTTGCCTTGTGGGTCCCTCGTGTGCCTTCTCAACTCCGTTTTCTTCTCATATACTTGATTTGCAAGATAAAAAATCTTTATATATACTCCTGGATGTTTTGACCACCATATCGCAAGTTTCTCCTCTGTTATTGTTTTGGGTGTTTTTCTGGCAGAACAAGATCAATATGTCCCAAGAATCAAACGGGGAGAGCTACGTTTCGCACATCACCGTCGACCATAGGATCTTTGGGGAGGTTCACCCTTATGGATGGACTATGGATGACGAAGAAGATGCCGGTCTGAAAAGGATGGAATCCTCGAGTGAAGAAGAAAAGGAAACTCCTCTATCTCAACCAAGAGATATGCATGTGGAGTTCAAGAAATCAAGTTTTCCAAATAACACTACAAAAAAATACACTTCCGTGATGAGATGTGTTTGTCACAGTAGGTCCCATTTTCTGTCATGCATGTACATCCATGATGATTTTATGACAGAATCAAGATAGTCATACATGTGCTGTCGTAGAAGTGTTCCATGACATTACCAAAATTATCATCATGGAAGTGTCCACTTCCATGACGATAAATGGTGCGTCACGGAAGTGCTTTCGTCAAGGGTAACCGACACGTAGCATCCACCATAACGGGTCGCTGTTAAGCTCTCGGGTCCGGTTTCGGATCCGATAACCCGTTAATAGCCCGGACCAATGGGGATTTTCCACATGTAAAATTCTCATTGGTCGGAGGAAACACGTGTTGGCTCACCGTTGGGACAGATGTTATCCAGTCATTGGACAGGATGCGCCTATGATAGGTCGACACATGTCATGGCCCAACAGTGGCCCATTCTAGTGAAAAAGGCCGGCCCAGTAAAAATTAGCAGGCCAGCCCATATAAGGCCTACTTGTGTCAGGTCCATTTAAGCCCACGGCCCATACGAGATATGCCAATTCGGCCCATCAACGGCTCGTTAACGATTTGACACCATTGCAGCCCATCATTAGTTCGGCCCCATTAACAGCCCGCTATATATATGGGCTCAATATCGGCCCGATGTGGTTTCGGCCTGTTAACGGCCCATTCAAGGGATGGGCCAATTTTCAGGATGTACTTCTTTCAGCCTTTTAGCGACCCATTTAAGTGTTGGGCCAATTTCTGGCCCGGTGTGTCTTTCAACCTGTTGACGGCCCATAAATGAGTTAGGCCATTTGCAGTCGGACCTGAGTTTTGGCTTCTTAACGGCCCATGCTCTTCATGGTCCAATGCCAACCCGGTTTCTCTTTCGGCCTGCTAAAGGCCCACAACACAGTTGGGCCATATACAGTATGACCTGAATTTCGGCCTCTTAGCGGCCCATGCTCTTCATGGTCCAGTACGAGCCCGATGTGTCTTTCGGCCTGCTAAAGGCCCATAGTATAGTTGGGCCAAATGTAGCCCGACCTTAGTATCAGCCTGTTAACGGCCCGTGAAACCAAATGGGCCCACCTGTTGCCCGCTTCAATGTCGGCCTGTTAACGACCCGGGAGGTAACAGGGCCGACCATTAACTTTTGGCCTAGTAATGGCCCATTAACTTAATGGGCCCACTAAAATTCGAACATGTCTATAGGCCCAATTAATTAAGTTGAGCCCATTATGACGAGCAATTATGCACAGGACCAAAACCAATCAATCAAAGGCCTATGAGAATTTTGGCCCGTGCGAGCCCATTAGGGAATCTCATTAAGGCCAGTGGGTTGCTTCCTTCATATAGGGCCCATGACTATTCCTGCTAACTAATAATTTCACTCCTTTTTTTAGCTTCCTAGTGACCATTTAGCTAGAATGCGTGGCGCGCTAAGCAAAGTATGGCATACAGGGAAAAACGTTGCACATCCAGCATATATTATAGGAAATTACATCCACTGGGCAATCAAAGATTGATGCCAGTGCAAATAAATGAACAGAACCTAACGATCTACAACATCACAATCTGCAACCTCAGCACGAATGACGTCGTAAGCATGTGGGCAAGTTCTTGTTGCTTTGCTACACTGTCTCTGAAAACATTGATCAGTTGTTGTTGCACACGAATGTGCACCTCTGATTCCTCCACCATTTCCATCATTGCTTCAGCCATTAATTGGTTCACAAACATACATTTTTCCGTTGCATTTGAGATAGGAAACTGAATAGATTCATATGGCCATTTGGCAGGCTTGTATTATTGATAGGGGAGAGTGTCTCGACCACTGCATCATAACATAAATTAGGAGGGCGCCGGAACATATTAATCAAGAGTTATTGCCATATTACCTGCACCAAATTAACACACTAGCATTGCTATCATTAGCCAGGTCAGGTAATAGGAAAGAAACATTGACACAACAAATGTTTGGGAAACTAGACCACACCAGCCTACACCAAATTAACACAATATGGCACATCTATCATCAGCCAGGTAAGGTAATACGAAAGCAACATTGACACAATGAATGAATGGGCAACCAGAGCAGCACTACAATTCAGTAATGTGCATGATATGAGATAGTACACTCATGCAGTTCAGTATGCAAAACTACCAGGCATTTTTCCTTACAAAAATCAACATTTTGATACAACTAAATTTAGATCGGATAAAGGTTGGATTCACACCGATTAACAAAATACATGCTGCTGTAAAATATATATAGTGATATACAACAGGTACTTACATCAGCATTGGAGCACAGAGAATTCCCGCAAGATACTTTCCTCGAATACGATCCTAGTGCAGAAAGTCTTCTATCATTTAACCTTATTTTCTAAAAGAGAGATGGGTAAGAAACATGTAGAAAATATGATCAGAATGCTATAAAATTTCATGATGCGAGGATACGCACACGCTTCTTAGAATGGAGTTGACATATTTTTGCTAGACTGGAACGGACTAGTTCTTTGGCCACTGGAATCTGCTTAATATCATTAGGTGTTGGGTTTCTTTGTACTAGAGCAGTATCTATGAAAATTGGAGTTGGTTTACTATCTCCTGGCGTTTGGATCTTTTGCAAAGACCTGGTTTGTAACCCTTCAGATTCTAACATAGCCGTCTTCCCCTTGCATGCCTTATATAGAAGAATGATGCTTCAATTATAAAACATGCTACAGCAGAGATGGAATACATACAGAAAAATACTAAGGCAACATATGTGTGTATGATTGGGAAACTAAGATGGCATTGCAACAGACCACTAGAACAGCACTTCAATGTAAAAAAAGAACATGGTACGGTAGACAGATGAAGTACATACTGATGAATAACAATGCATAAGATATTCAGAAGCATCATGTCCAAACTAAGCAGATGGCATTGCGATAGTGTAGAATGACAGTACCTGAATTTGACACATGTTATCATGAATGGAATAGGTACTGAAAAACAGGAAGGCGTGACATATTTACATGCATGACAAGTAGGCTAAGCACAAGGCATTGCAACAGAGTAGATGCACTCCAGGACATCATATGCATGATGTACCCATATCACGGGCCAAGTTAGAGCAAGGACCTTGTGGGGTAAATAGGATTCATCATCTTTCTGCAAGTCTTCTGAAGAACTGCCTTTACATGTTCCATCATATTGGGTATCATTGATGTCAAGTTTGTTGGCCATTACATTGCTCTGTGAGGTTCTTGTGGATAAATCAGTGTGTGCAATTATATCTAACATGCATGGAAGACAACTAGTAGTAAGACTTATGTAATGAGTGCCTGTAGGAGACGACATAAATAGTAGGACTCGGGTTAACTAGCAGTAATAGGTCTCAAAAACTAAAGGGAGAACACAGATGAAAGCTACATAATATGTATTGTTTGTACTCAAGATTAACTAGATGGCACACAAAAGTATTAAAGAACAACATAGGTAATACTAGAAGTGGTATAATACTATAATCACCATCCTGTGGGATAGCATTGGCTGATGGATGATAACTATGAAACAACGTTACCTAAAGAACAAGTCTCTTAGCTGAACAATGGAACAACGTTAACTCCTGAACAAGACCAGTAAGAGATCAGCATTAATATACAGTGAAATGTGATAATCTATTTTCCATGCTTAGATGAATAACAAAGCCATAAATGTTGCACACAATTAAGATGAGGGTACAACCTATCTGGCCGCCATCCATAGGAGTGAGCATCATGTGCTGACTTGTCGATGGCCCTGTAGTTGTTGTGGTTGTCCATGTCTGGCATGCACATTCGATGCAGGGAACTGTTGAGTGGGGACTATAGCTCCCTTCTCGTGTATGCTTCCCGTGTTGGAGCAGCTGTGGTGAGTTGGAAGACGGTGTGGCTGAAGATGCAGAAAACACATAATGTTAAGAATGACACATATCTCTGATATGAAGAAATACCCTAAGAGATCAACAGCAAGGTACGAGAGTGGTCACACTTCTGTTGACTGAAGACTAAATTGGGGTCACGTGATTTTATTTTATTTTTGGTACTGTCCGATCTATGCTGGATGGCTTCATGGCCGTCATGTGCCTCCCGACTGACACTGTTCGGAATCTTCCCCGAAGAGCTAGCGAACACCGGCATAGTAGCCTGCCTCTGCCGTCCGTGGCCGCGAGAGCTCCGACCAAAACCCCGTTCCCCACCCCACCGCACTGCCATGGTTGCGCGCCCCCGGCCAATCCACAAAGACTCGCCGTCATCCAGATCCGGTGGCGGCAGTACCTTCAGCCCACATAACTCTAAGATAGCCATCTAAGTGCTGCTTCCGCGGCGAACTTGCGCCCCCGCACCCTTATGTTAGACACCAGCCAACCGTCAGCCTAGGAGCTCCGCCGCCTCGAGGGGTGCTGCTTCCCATTGGGAATCGATTGGCCCAGAATAAAAATTCAGTCAACTGACGCCTAAATAAAGTGATTTGAGATGAGAGTACGACCTATCTTGCGGCCCAGTGAAGTAGGCAGCTCCAGCTACTGAGTCGGTGAGGCCGACATGGTTGCAGTTGCTACCGGCAGCAGGGAAGCAGAGATGTCGTGACGGTCAACGGCTATGGGGAAGCAGCGTTGGGGTCATGGACGGATCCAAAGTTGGAGCCCCTCCGGCGCCGTGCACAACAGCGGGGGTGAATCGGCTCTGGTACAGATCACGTGGCCATCGTCGAGGTAGCTCCGGCAGCACGGAGTAAGAGGCACACGGCCCAGTGCATGATGGCAAACAGACAACGTCTCCGGCATTGGGGAGGAAGGCGGCTGTGAATTTGGTGCGGTGGGGGCGCCATGGAGGAGGGGCTGAGATTTCGTGGCTGGGGAGAAGGGAGCTTTCGAGGAGAAGGTGAGTTGTCACCCACGAGGTATAAATGGAGAAACTCCTACTCTCTCTCTCTCACCGACTATCTTCAATTCTATCGCGCGCATCCAACACACAAACCTTGTTTGTCCCTCTCCCTCCCTCTCTCTCTCTCTTTGTGTGTGTGTGGGGGGGGGGTCTTTCTAGTTCACATGCATATGTACTCCATGTATAGGTCTCGCTTGCATACTATGTATGATTCTCTAGTCCAAGCTAAATATCTTGGGTGCACTCATCGTACGCACAGAAATTCCCTGACTCGTTGCCCGTAACTCTCTCATGCACCACTCTGCCGTCTCGGAGCTCTTCCCTCTCTCTCTCAAACTCTCCGTCTCCCTGGGTCACACATACACATTCATATCTCACTCACACTCGATAGACCCATCTAAAAATCTATCTCTCCCTCGTTCTCTCTCAATCTCACACGCACACATGCACAATCTCATGCCTAGCCAAGTATGATGGTCTCTCACTCAATTGTAGGCACATGCAGTCCCCCCTATATGTATATGACTAGCTAATTCTTAGTCTCCATCACAAACATGTGCATGGTCTATATCGATTTCTCTCGGGGCATCTTTCTATCGCACACGCACCTTGTCCCCTGATCTCCCACCCATATAGTCCCCTCACAATCTCGAGGTGATCTCTCTTCACAAACACACCCTCTCTCCCTCCCCATGTGTCCATCTTCTCCATGCATCCCTCTCAACCTTTGTTCCTTGTTGGCCAGACCTCTATTGGACATGTGCTATAGGGGTGTCTCTCTCCATTGCAAACAATCACGCACTAGCTATCTTCGTGTATCTCCTCACCTCGCTTTTCTATCTTGGAGGTGCATGCATGATATGTTTGCATAAGAAAGGAACTCTCTCTCTCTCTAATTTATCATTTGTTGTCCCTTTCTCTTTCACACACATACTCTTTTTGCACACTCACTCATTCTCCTTCACACGCGCTAGATCTCTCTCAACTTAGGCACTCTCTTCGGTCCATAGCATACAGATTTATTGAAAAGTCAAACATCTCAAAGTTTGACCATGTACGTGGAGAAAAAGATTTACATCTAGAACGGCAAACATATACCATTAGATTCATCATGAGATGTAGTTTTGTATGATGTATCTTTGGTATTGTAGATATAAATAATATTTGCGTAAACCTGGTCAAAGTTTCGAAAGTTTGACTTCTAAAAAAATTATATGGACTGCATTATCGAGCGGGTGGAATATCTGTTTCCCCCTCTCAGCTATCTGACGCACCACTCAGCCTTACCCGGGCTCCTCTATCTCTCTCAAACTTTATATCTCCCTGGTTCACACATACACATGTCTCGCTCGCGCTACATAGACCCATCTAACACTCTCCGCCCTTGTTCTCTCTCTATGTGACACGCACCCCCCTAAGTACCATAATCCCTACTCCATCATAGGCGCACGCACTCCCCCCTAAGTATGACTATCTCTCACTAGCCATTAGGAACACACGTATTGTCTCCTTCCATCCATACATCTATCTTGATATCTCTCGGGGTATCTTCTATCGCGCACACACCTTGTCACTCGATCTCCCACCCATGTAGTCCCATCACGATCTCTAGGGGATCTCTCTATGACAACCATACACTCTCTCCTCCCCATGTCTGCATTTTCTTCGTACATCTCTCTCGACCTCTCTCCCTTGTTTGTCAGACCCCTCTTGGCCATGTGCTAGGGGTCTTTCTCTCTTGGTTGCAAACAACCACACACTATCTCCTCACCTTGCTCCCGTTGTCGAAGATGCATGTGTGATATGTTTGCATAAGACACACACGCTTTTTCTCTACTTTTATCGTGTGTTGTCCATGTCTCTTTCACACACGCACACACACTTTTTTCAATCACCCTTTCTATTTCACACACTCTCTCTCTCTAGTTAGGTACTCTCTCATGTCCATAAGCATATGGATGTTTTGAAAACTCAAACCTCAGAAAAGTTTGACCAGGTATATGTGGAGAAAAACATTTACATCTGGAACGATTATTAGATTCATCACAACATGTACTTACTTCATACTATCATTTATCTTTGGTATTGTAGATCTAAGTAATTTCTTTATAAACTTGGTCAAAGTTTCAAAAGTTTGACTTTTGAAAAAATTCGAACGGAGGGAGTAGCTCTTTCTCTCTCTCTGCTATCTCTCACGGGCCTCCCCTCTCACTCGAACTCTCTATACCAAGGGATTATACAGTCATTGTGTCAGAGTATAGCTCCGTATATTGTTCAGTTGACCGGTCAACCAATCCACATGCTGCCTTGTCAGCTCATGTTCTCTATCTTCGTGTGCTAGCCCATGTGGCAGTGGGTGAAAATAAGTAAACTAGAGGCCCATCTGACACGCGGTGAAGTAAACAAAGTTGAAACCACTCGGGGTAGCACCCCACATGCTAGTAAATTGAGGGCACACTTCTTCCGCGTGAAGGACGCACTCACACACTTCACCACTGCATGGCGGCATGCATAGAAAGACGCACTCACACACACCCAACACACAACACGCACCAGCACACGCGTACACCGGCGTCACCACTGGGTAAGATGGACGGTGAGGCAGCCAACAAGCGGAGGTGGCTCGAGCCAAAACCACATTCGGCGAGCCTGGACTTCCTCAGCAGCCTCCCCGATGACATGCTGCTCGTCATCATTGGCCTCCTCCCCACCAAATCTGCCCTGCGGACCACCCTACTCTCCCGGTGGTGGCGCCCCCTCTGGCGCCGCATCCCTCTCAACCTCACCATCAATAGCTGCATCTGCGATGGGGATTGCAAACGCATGGCCGCAGTCTCCAAGATCCTTTCATCGCACCCTGCGCCAGCCAGACGCCTTGACATCTGCATGTTCAGTACCAATTGCAAGCTCCAAGCCAAGTTCGACGAGTGGTTCTTATTCCCCGCCCTAGATCAGCTTGAGGAGCTCAGCTTTGAAGCTAGATGATGTCGCTCTCTGTCGCCGTCCGTGCTCCGCCTCACGGCAACGCCGCGCCGTGCCAGCTTCAGCTCCTGCTATCTTCCCCAAATTAATGTCACACCCGCCCTTCTTCTCCCTCAACTCAAGCAGCTCGACCTCTTCAACGTTGGAATCTCGAAGAAGGCTATGGAGCACCTGCTCTGTAGTTGTACTATGCTCGAGTACCTTCGTCTTCAGCAGATCCACGGGTTCATTGGCCTCCACATCGCCTCGACGAATCTCCGATGGATTTATGTGTCCTGCTGGCCCCGCAACAAGACAGCAATTGGGAAGAGATCACTCCAGCTATTCCACGTTATGGTCAATGCTCCTTTCCTTGAGAGATTGCTTGTATCTGATCTAGAAAGTCCAAGAAAAATCAGGGTCATTGGTGCGCCGAAATTGACAACGTTGGTGTACTCGTCTGCCAAATTCTCCGAACTCTTTATTGGATCCGTACTCGTTCAGGTACAACACTCATCTTCTTCTCCGTCTTCTTGAAATTCACATTTTTAAATTTCTTCTTGATGTATTTATGACTGTCATCCAGAAAATGATTCCCACAAGCTTGACCCAGTCTATGCGCACAGTCAAGATCTTGGCAATAAAATCTATTAGCCCCAATCTGGATCAAGTTGTTGGATTCATTACATGCTTTCCATGCACGGAGAAGATACTCATAGAGGTGAAACATCTTTCCTATTAGTAAACGGTAATCACAATGTAGCTCAATTTTTTTTGTAATTTTCCCAAATTACGATGACAAGTGTAGTGTTCAGAACTGCATCTATGCACTGCACTGAAAGAAATGTTTTTAGTATTTGTTTCTCACGTGATCACTTGCATCATTTTTTATTGTACTACTAGTAGCCTAGGCTAGTCATAGTGGCAAGTAAGTTAGACTAGTAACACTATGGCTACCCTAAGAGCAGGTACTACCTCCGTCCTAGTTTACTCTTCCTATTCCGTAGTATCAAAATTTGACCATAGATTTAAGTGACAAAATGTTAATGCATGTCACTAAAAGTTATATCGTTGGATTAGTATTTGAACATAATTTCAAATGGTATAATTTTTGGTGACATGCATTGCATTTTCTTAGGTAAATCTATGGTCAAACTTTTACACTAAATACGAGGTAGTACAAAAGTGGGCTATAACGGCCCTCCACTATGTAGGCCAAAACACATGCCAAATTCACTTGTGATGCATTTGGCATTGATGCCCCTCCATTGCTCACCTGGTGCCCCAATCTGGATCACCTACTTTGCTCCGGTAGAGAGGACCGAGGCAACAAAAAACACTTGTTTGGGGGAGTTAGAGGCTGGTGTAGTTGGTTTGATTGATTTGTTTATACATGTGGGTCTGTGTGCACAGCGGTGCCAACTCTCTCACATCGCGAGAGCGGTGCCAAAATCTTTTTATTTGACATCGATGCGTATTATGTGGCATACTTTTGAGAAGTATGGCATCGGCCACATAGTGGAAGGCAAAAAATGCCCAAGCTCTTCACGTGCTCCTAGGTAAATGAGAGGAAAGAGAAAGAGAGAGTGTGAGTGAAAAAATATCACTAGCCAGCCAACCCTATTGTATGAGCGAATGATATTGGTACCTCTTGATGACACAGAAATCTTATACAGCCAGCTGCTCTAATGTGTTCTCTTCTTTTGCAGATAAAAAAACCCGAAAGTGAAAAATGTGTTGCACTATAACAGTCTCATCGAATGCCTTGATATCCATCTTACAGAAATTGGTCTGACCGACTACCGAGGCAGCACATCTGAGATTAAATTGGCCAGGTTCTTTGTTCTGGAGTCAAGTGTGCTCAAGTTAATGAGGTTTGGCGTTCTTTGGCGCAACAATGAATGGTGTGCTGATCACCGCAAGCGTCTAAGCCTAAATGACAAAGTCTCCGCAGAAGCTTAATTTGTTTTTGAAACATCAAGTGCCCAGAGACTCGAAAATTTATTTTCCCATTAGTGACTTGTCAGGGCGGTGGATTTTAGTTTGTACGATAATGCCGCATCCACCTAAAGTAACAGAAGTTCTTACGTAAACTTCCTAGTAATTCCCTCTTCGTAGGTGCAGCATTACTCCTAACATTTGTAATATCAGTTTGAAACTTGTAATATTGCTGTGTCCTATTCCTGCATTTTCAAAATCCCGCGAATCAAAGAGGTCCTGAGTTGGTGATGATGGTGTGCCTGCCATCTTTCACCCATAGCCGTCGGATCTTGATCTGACGCATACAAAGCAAACTTCTGCAGTTTTGCAAAAAGATGCCCGCACTTGTTCCCTATTTACAAAAAACTCCTTGTCTCTCACAATCAGCCTTATCTCCTCGCCACCACATCGCTGTGGAAAAATCTAGCGTGATGGCCGCTGCCGACGCCATCCACACCCAATCTTGGTGTTCCGTGCAATGCACGGGCATCTTACTCGTACTCCGTGTAAGAAAAGAGTATTGATACTCGTGGGAATGCATGGGAAATAATGTCGAACATGGCTAGTTGTAAGCAGGCTAGCTCTACAGCCATGATGATAGTGACTGCAGATGGTGAGGCTAACTTTGGTATGCCGAACACGGCATCTACACTCAGGTGTCATCTCCGGCGTAGGGTCTTGTCACTTCACTGTGAGCAGCAACAGGTAATAATTTGACCAACGGGTAGTACAGTACTACGTACTACTACATTGGTAGTACTACTACTAGTACTAGCACCACCATCTAGATTTAGTAGTACTACCATGTCCATCTGGATTTAGTATTTGACTAGCAATATCTAGTAATGCATGTCACAAAAATATTCTACTCCCTCTGTAAATTAATACATGGTGTATTGCTTAATTCATTTTTTAATGTAGTTCCCGATGATATTATACACTCTCCCTTCTGATAGATGGCTCAAATCTGAAGTCTCGTCAATCAGACTACTATTGTACTCACCGAGCGCTCAGCTTGGTAAGCTACCAATAAAAATTGGTAAGACTACTATTGTACCCCCTCCGCACTAGTGCATTAGTCACGTTACGAAAACCAAATAATCCCAAAACTCTTAGGCGCGGTGCATATTAACTACCCACCTCATTCCCTGTTTTTTGCTACAGTAAAAGAAATCACAAAATAGGAGACGTGGGGTGTGTATGCATTCAATGACTTGGGACTACTTAGCACCACATGTTTGGTTACATGCATTAACATGTTATTAGTTAAATCAATGCTCAATACTTGGCGCAAAATGCAAAGGGGACCAATAAACCAGTAAACATCAAAGTTCTCTCGTTTTGCCCCAACTAGAGGTCCGGTGAGATGACTATACTGCACCGGCGCGGAGGGGGCGCAGCTTCATTGACTTACTGCACCTGCCTTTGGGTGTATGACAAGTGGGCCTAACAGGTGGCTGGCCCACCTGTCATACAGCCAAAGGTAGGTGCAGTTAAGGCACCGGAGCTCAGTCCCACAGAGGGAGGGCCGAGGAGTAGATGGCCAACACACACATGAATGCAATGCAATCTGCACTTCTCATATAAAGGCTCCCCGCCAGTCCAGTCTACGAAATCCTACGCACCTACGCACCCTAACCAAGGACAAGAGTGAACACTCCAATCGCAAGATCAGTTGACTAGAAGCTAGACCCATGGAGAGGATGAGCACGAGCATCAGCCGGCTATGCCAGATGGTCCATGACACCGGCCTGCGGCCCGGCACGGAGGAACATCTCCAGGTCGTGCTTGAGGCTGCTAGCGCGAGAGGCCGCTTGGACGACAGCTTCATATCCTTGTTCGACGAGGTCCTCGTCTGCTTCCTTGACAAGTTTGCCATCATCAATTAGCTCGTGGATGACCTTGACGTATGCCTCCAACCCACGCGCCCAGGCTCTGCGATGCCCGCCACCCTCAACGGCCTCTATGGTGACAACCTCTTCGACGCACTAGTGGCCCTGCGACTGCACACCGTCGCGCCGGAGAATGTCCACCTCGAGGTCCCGCTCACCGCGTAGCGCCTGGCGAAGAAAGACACCATCGACATAATCACCCACATATACGCGCAAATCATCCACAAGGACTACTACGTGCCAGAGGAGGACGATAGGTCGTCGGCCTTCTTGGACCACAGTGAAACCGTGGATGGCATTGTTCAGAAGCATTTTGAGATCGCCGCCAATGCCGCTGCTCCTCACATGTCGGTTGGTGACCCGACGCACTAGGGCGTGAGGATGTCATTGATGGATCTGTATGTATATTTATCTTTCCATCAAATCCATGTAGTAGTATATGGTACTACTAGTAATTATCTTACCTTTCGCATCAACATCATAATTTTCATAAGTCCTGCACGCATGAACCGCGCCAGAACCAAACTTCTCATTACTCTAGGGAAAATTGTTATTTCTATCTATCGGTCGCGACATGGAGTAGAACCAAATTTTACAAGTTACAAGTTCAAAAGGAAAAGCCTGCCATGTCCATGTCGCACCGCCAAACGGTTGGTCCGGCATGCCGCTCAACGGGGAATGCGTGTTATGTTGCATGTTCACTTACAGGTGGGACTGCAGTTGAGCAAACTGACTATCAGCAAACCCCCACCCCGCCCACCGCACGATGGCTGAGAAAATAGGAGGGAGAAGATATGGCTGTAGCACAGACTCCAAGAAAATTGGTGTCAGATGGGACTCGTGTGGGTGGAGTGTGTCGTCCTGCTAGATGTGAATGCTAGTTATGGCCATGCTATACCCCACTATATCGAGCCTATATCGAGGCGCTGGTTATGTAGAACAAATTTCCTAGAGTCCGTGCTCAGCCCTCCTCTATCTCTCTTCTCGGCCAGCCAGCAGACACGCGGAGCCCATCGTCTGTTTGCTCACATGCAGTCCCACATGTCAGTGAAAACGCAAGAGGACCCACTGAACCTGCACATCTTTCACCTCGGCGTGCTGGTGATGAAAAACAAATCCAATAAAGATCTTCGGTGGCCTCTTTTGGAGTTACTCAAGAGTAAGATTCTATTTACAGTTTAACCCATGATACACATCACGTGGCTTCAACTAGCACTCCATTTTCATGCATGACATGACCTGGATGCTGGATGTCCCACGTGTTGGCAAAAGGAGGAAGAACTCGACCAAATCTTCTCCACATTTAGACCAAAGGACTAGGAAACACGGCAAGCCATGTGCCTACATCATACTACATACACGCCCACCTCACGCAGTCACGCTATCACCATATTTCTCGGCCTCCGTGTGACACCTAGCTCTAGTTGATCTAACTAGAACTAACTATTTTTCTAGCATACTCCAATATTGGTTGGCTCTATGTGATGTGGCAACTTCATATAACCGGATGCTCGCCATACTACTACGGTACTAACACTCCAAGAAGTGAGTCGAAAACCATTCATAAATTGAGTTTATGACATGCATATGAAAATGGACCATTCATTCCATACAACAAGTCATCAACACACAACGACAACGAGGATACATGTTCGATTATAGATTAGTTCCAACAAAACATTCTAGTAAATACTAAAGTTTTCATCACACAACAAATAACAAGCAATGAAATGAACTTCAGCTCAACCAATCCTCCGCGTTGGAAATGCTTGCTTTGAACCATGGGTAAGCCTATGGGAAGGGCCAGCAATTGTCAATCTCGAGACAAACGCAGGACTGATCATCCAAGCTGAAGCGGCCTACATCAGGATGCATATTGTGATAGCAACGGTAGGGAACCATAGCAATGTCCAAGGTATAGATACAGTTGCTTCTCATAAATGGTAGTAACGTTGTGTCAACAGCAGCTGGATCGCCTTTCACCATCATTGGATATATTTGTCCAAGGAAGAGCGAGTTTCCTCCAAGAGTATCAATACTAAACTAGGGAGTAGGTGTTGGCGCTAGCACAGTAGTATCCATCATGAATACCCTGCAA
The DNA here is from genome assembly GCF_003073215.2 of Triticum urartu. NCBI lineage: Eukaryota > Viridiplantae > Streptophyta > Magnoliopsida > Poales > Poaceae > Triticum > Triticum urartu. The sequence goes on along the minus strand of NW_024111874.1, from coordinate 71,017 downwards.
CGGATGTTGGAATAGGTCCCGAGAGTGCGACCATGGGAGACAACACCTGCTTCCTTAGTAACATCAGCAGTGCCCTGCGTACATACAAGAAGAGGTAATCCACTTGAATAATTTGCCAGGCACCACAGAGTATATGGGTCCTCATGCTCGTGATCATCATCATCGTCATCTCCCCCTTGGTTATAAAATTTTTCAAGTATACGTGGTGGAATGTTCACGGGACCTTGGAAACACAAGAAGGTTAATTAGTAAAAGGAAACTAGCAAACCCACATGCATGTGGATGAAAAAAATTATATTTACGGTGGAAGATAAACATACCGAAAGCATCAGAATTCCATGCGAAAACAGTTCCACGAGTGGTGGCAGCAAACACAAGACCCTCGTATTGAATTGCATCACAATACTCATCCGTGTACATAAATTGATTTTTGAGCAATATCCATCGAGGCGTGGAAGTAAGGACGGCAACAAGCTTGTCGAAGACAGCAACAACTTCATAGTTCGTGTAATCCTGAGAGCTGTTGGGAACTCGACAAATTGCTATCTTCCGTAGATGACAGTCACCATGATCGTATTTGAACCTACATAGAATACCGGTGTGCTCAACCTCTGGGCAGTCTGAGATTTTTGGAAGTGTAACCCGGTGACGAGTGTACACATTCACAAGTTCCCACTCGCAGTTGTGCCCAATATAAACAACCCAATCTCCATTTGCACCTGCCCAGGCCTTATCCTTAAGCGATGGCATCTTAACATCACACGTATCATTATCAAGTAGCATCAACTTGCACAAGGCGAGTCTTTCGTCGTCTGGGCGCCAGCGAGCAGGGTCATGGCAAAGAAGATAGGGGAGATCAAACCGCTCCCTGACCCTTGGGTTCTTTGTAATGATATTATTAGTTGAGTCGGGGATGTTCTTGAACGAACCTGCCATGCTAGCCGAGGTGATGACCTCGCACCGATCAATGAGTTCCTCCACCACGTCATCTTTCAGATCAGGGTAAGAGTAACGGGGTCGTTTCTGGCCTATTCCCTCCATGGAGAAGACGATCGAACAATGGTAGAAGGAAGGGTGAAGGAAAATGGAGGAGGGAGGAAGAGCGTGCGACAGCAGTTCCAAATCGAGAGGGAAAAGCGAAGAGGCGGTGGACGGTTGCCACGGTACACGGAGAGGCACCCCCGCCTACAAAGAAGTTCATTTGGAAATTGTACAAAATGACTCGCCGTCGTCTCACTGACATGTTGGAATGGGACCACATGTCAATGAAGAGGCTAGTGGGGAGCAGACGGTTGCCATAGAGGTCACACACTGATGACAAGGCCGTCTTGTCAGACCTAGCAACCACACGGGATGGCTTCCATCCCCCACACGAGCGAAGCCACTTCGCACCCCCAGATGGTTGGTCTGCCACGCCACTAGGGAAATGTGTGTTGTCTTGCATCTTCACTTAGGCCAACTCCAGTGTGTGTAGCTCGGACGCGTGCTCGCCCAGCCCCCTTTCCCTCGACGCCCCTGAGCTACCCAACCATGGCTACATGGTTTGTGCACCCGGCGACCGGATTTGGAGCGGATCCTGTCGGGCTTGAGCTTGCCCGGTTGTGGGAGGCTGCGCCACGCCATGGACTGGCCGGGCCCCGGCAAGGCCGCAAGGCCTCATGCAGGTACTGACTCCTCTAGCCGCTCGGATCTACACCGTCGGCGGTTCACAGCAGATACATGAATGGCGGTCAGCCGGGCTCGGTGCTAGCCCAAAAGCTTGTCGGCGCACCGTTGCCACTCATTACGTGCGATGACTGCCCAAAGAAGGTCTTGCGCCACGTGTCTAGAATGCTGGAACATCCTGGATGGGTGTTCATCAAGTGCTCAACCGATGGGGTATGTGCTACTTTAGCTTCGGTTGTGCTCTCGGATTTGACTAGTTGTGCTAATTTAAAATTTTATTGTGTAGAATGGATGCAAGTTTTGGTATTGGGAAGAAGAGTACATCGATATATTGATAGAGCGCAATTTAGTAGATGTTCTAGCAATTTTAGCTAGCATAGAGGCTAGAGATGAGACTAGTGCACTTGTTAATAGAATAGAGGCTAGACATGAGACTAGATGCGAGGAAGCAAAGTCTACTTATTTACACTCTAAGAAGAAAGAAGCACGCAAGATCGAGCCTCCGCAGATCAACAATGAATGCATCGAGAAGGCACTAATCCCACTTACAGGAGCAGTTCGCACATCAACAATGAATGCATCGAGAAGGCACTGATCCAACTTACAGGAGCAGTTATGGAAGTTGGATATCTTCTAAAATGTATTCTTGTGGTTCTTGCTTTATTTGGTCTTACTTTTCTAGTCAAAATTTGGTGATGTATTTCCATGTACCAAAATCAATGATGAAACAAATATATGTGTTTGCAAAGAAAAATGTACGCGGTCGGGATGCGTCTGCGCGTTGGGCGCACGGCCACCGCATCCGAGAAATGGCCTGGACACGACCCCATTGCCCTACCCCAACGGACAAAATCCGAGCAAAATGGACTTCTGTTTGGGGTCGTGTGTTGTAGTTGGCCTTACAAGTGGGACCGTAGTTGAGGAAACCGACTATCGGCAAACCCCCACCTCGCCCGCCACGCGATGGCTGAGTTAGAGAAATGAGGCGGTTGAATAGATAGTTGTAGCATGGACTCCAAGAAATATGGTGTCAGATGGAAGTCGTGCTGGTGGCGTGTGTCATACTCCTGGACGTGAATGCTTGTTCTGGCCCATGCCACCCTAAGGATTCGAGGTGATGGTTACGTACAACGAACACATTAACATATGGCCCACCTCACACTATGGCCAAATTTCCTGGAGTCTATGCTTGGTTAAAAAGTGTTCTTTGTGGGGGTGGGTGGCTGGTCTCAAGTTTAAAACTTGTTGTATTACGTATACGTAGACGTAGAGATAGTGCAGCAGTTTTGAAAGTTTGAACCCAAACATCATAATGCAATTTCTACTGGACTCATCCGAGGACCTAGGATGATGGATTCGCATCTACAGTAAAAACACCCGCCCGACGCGCGAAGCATGTGAAGCTAGTACAAATAGTAGTACTATTGTTGATTGCACTCATCCGATAACCTGTTGCAATGCACGTACAATTATGTATTCAGAAAATATTTTTTTCCTCGTCACAGCACCCACTCAGAGAAGCGACTCGAAAGCCATTCATAAATTTAGTAAGTTTATCACATGCATATCATTTAGCATTACACACAACATGTCATCAACCCACAACGACAACGAGGATACATTATAAATACTAAAGTTTTCATCACACAACAAATAACAAGCAATGAAATGAACTTCAGCTCAACCAATCCTCGGCGTTGGAAACGCTTGCGTTGAACCAGAAGAGATTCTCTGGGAAGGGCCAGCTATTGTCAATCTCGAGACCAACACATGACTGATCATCCAGGCTGAAGCGGCCTATTTCATGACCCATATTGTGATAGACACGGTAGGGAACCATAGCAATTTCCTAGGTATAGATACAGTTGCTTCTCATAAATGGTAGTAACATTGTGTCAACAGCAGCTGGATCGCCTTTCACCATCATTGGATAGTTTTGTCCAAGGAAGAGCGACTTTCCTCCAAGACTATGAATACTGAACCAGGGAGAAGGTGTTGGCGCTAGCACACTAGTATCCATCCCGAATACCCTGCAACGGATGTTGGAATAGGTCCGGAGAGTGCGAGCATGCGAGACAACACCTGCTTCCTTAGTAACATCAGTTGTGCCCGGTATACAGACAAGAAGAGGTGATCCATCAGAATAAGTTGCCAGGCGCCACTGAGTATATGGGTCCTGCTCGTCCTCATGCTCGTGATCATTACCATCGTCATCTCCCCCTTGGTTATAAATTTTTTCAAGTATAGGTGGTGGAATGTTCACATGACTTTGGAAACAAGAAGGTTAATTAGTAAAGGGAAACTAGCTAACCCGCATGCATGTGGATGAAACAATTATAATTACGATGGAAGAAAAACATACCGAAAGCACCAGGATTCCATGCAAAAATAGTGCCACGAGTGGTGGCAGCAAACACAAGACCCTTGTATTGAATTGCATCATAGTGCACATCCGTGTATAGAAACTTATTTTTGAGCAATATCCATTGAGTCGAAGTATGAAGGACGGCAACAAGCTGTCGAAGATAGCGACAACACAAGCATTCCTATAACCCCAAGAGCAGTCGGGAACTCGACAAATTGCTATCTTCTGTAGACGACAGTGACCATGATCGTAGTTGAATGTACGTAGAATACCGGTGTGCTCAACCTCTGGGCAGTCTGAGATTTTTGGAAGTGGACCCGGTGATGAGTGTACACATTTACAAGTTCCTACTCGTAGTTGTACCCAATATAAACAACCCAATCTCCATTTGCGCCTACCCAAGCCTTACCCTCAAGCGATGGCATCTTAACATCACACGTATCATTATCAAGCGGCATCAACTTGCACAAGGCGAGGCTTCCGTCGTCCGTGCGCTAGTGATCAGGGTCACGGCGAAGAAGATAGGGGAGATCAAACCGCTCCTGGACCCTTGGGTTCTTTGTAATGATGTTATTAGTTGAGTTGAGAATGTTCTTGAACGAACCTGCCATGCTAGTCGAGGTGATGACGTCGCACCGATTAATGAGTTCCTCCACCACGTCATCTTTCAGATCGAGGCAAGAATAACGGGGTCATTTCCGGCATGTTCCCTCCATGGAGAAGATGATCGAAAAATGGTAGAAGGAAGGGTGAAGGCAAATGGAGGAGGGAGGAAGAGCGTGTGACAGCAGTTCCAAATCGAGAGGGAAAGGCGAAGAGGAGGTGGACGGTTGCATAGTACACGAAGAGGCGCTCTGGCCTACATAGACGTCCGTTCGGAAATTGTACAAAAGGACTTGCCGTCGTCTCACTAACATGTTGGAACGGGACCACATGTCAACGAAACATGGTGTGTAACTTCTCGTGCAAAATGCGATCTGGCCGCGTTGGCCCGAGGTGCTGCATTAGCTATCGACCTTTATTTTTTTAATGGCATGCCGTTCAGTTTTGAAGCATGGCTAACTGGTATGGTATGCAGAGAAAATATAAACTACTCTACCACTACTCCACCTCTAGTACCAGTATCAAAAAAGATATATAGGTTGGAGCTTTAGCACTTTCTTTCTAAGGGTTGCCCACTTGCTTCTCACACTATCACCCTCTCTCCAGATCTAAAAAAGAGGGCCTCTCTCTCCCTCCTCACCGGTGGTCTCAGATCCGCCAGGGAAGAAAAGGATGTGCAGCGTTGACGCACTCGTCGTTGGTGAGCGAGGTCACGCACTGACGATAGGGCCGTCCTCTCAGACCTAGCGCCCGCGCAGGATGGCCTCCGTCCCCAAGCTCGCTTCCATAGTGTGTGTAGAGGACGATGACCATGAGCGAAGCCACTTCCCATCGACCCTTAGGTATGCTACCTCTTTTCGAACCATACACTTGTTCTATTGCCCCCATCTGCCACGTCGCTGCATGTGGATCTTTTTCCACTCCACCATCTTCCCAATTTACTATCCTCTGCTCCGCTGGTCACGCAAACGAAGACCTTAATTTGCACTATGAAAGGAACCCCTACTTCATGCAGACTAATCCATGTCTGGGTTGAATAAGGAAAGGAAGGGAGAAAGTATTGTCCCAGAGACTAGGCATCGAACCCGCATCTAGGTTGATGTAACATCCCAAATTTTCAATTTGGAATGTTATACATAGGTCATCATATGCATATCATATTTTATATGCATCTCGTTGTGATCCTAGAAATCCTAAGCAACTCAAGGACCCACGGAGAGAGTTGGGGATTTCACTATTTTCATATTTGAATTTTTCTCAAATTTGAAAAGAGGATCATTTTGGTTTTAATATTTTTCTCTCCGAAATATTTCCAATATAAAAATAACAGAGAGGAGATAAGAGGACTTCTCCAAAATAAAATAAATATTGGAGGAAAAATGTTAAAATCAAATAGATATTTTATTTAGGATTTTATTGCTATTTTATTCGAATTAGAAAAATATGCATTTTTAGGCCAGAAAAATGTTCACTTTGTTCTAAATATTTTATTTAGACGGCGAAAATTGTTTTGGCATTTTTAGATTTTTTATATTTATTTAGGATTTTCTTCAGCGGAATTATTATTAAAAAAACGTTTCTCCCGACTAGGCCAACAGCCCAGGCGAGCCAGGCCAAGCCCAACCAACGCTACCGCCTCCCGCAGCCGTGCTAGCGCCGGACTCGCGCTGGAGTCCGGGTCGGCCTGGGCGTCCATGCCCCCTCGCGCAGGCCCTCGCGAGGCCTTTATAAGCTGCCCCGCCGCCGCCCTCTCCACCCTGTCCCGAGCCCCGAGCCGCTGCAGCCGCCCACCGCCATCGCCGCCTGCCACTGCAGCCCGCGCCACCGCTCGACACCGCTGCCGTTGCCACCTCGCTGCACGGCCGCCCCGCGTCGACGCCTCCGCCTCACCGGAAACCGCCGCCGTTCGGATCCGCCGCCGCCGGGTTTTTTCCGGTTCTCGTCGGTTTATTTAGGTAAACCCTAGATCTAGTTCATTTTTTTAATTAGATCGGTTTTCTCGGTTTAGATCTATTCCGTGAACATTCGTTCGATTAGTTCTTATAGAGAACGAATTCGTTCGTTCGTCTCTGTTAGCGGACATCCGTCCTATAGATTTTTCTTTTAATTTTATTTTTCGCAAGGGACCTATCCATGAATACTTTTATCGCAGGTTAGCCCCTGATATTCAAATCCTCACAACTTTTTAACCGTTCGTCCAAATCAAGTGAAACCAACGCCAAAATCTTCGTCTTGAAGCCCTCTTTCCAGTTAATCAACTTGAACATGATTTTGACAATTTAAAATTGGGTTTCAAGCAGATTTGAATTCAAAGTTCTTGTGATCATAGTTTCAGTTTCGTAGCTCCGATTCGATTGATTCTTTTTGCAAAGCGAAGCTCTTTAGTTGAATTTTCAGTTTGGACTTTCTTATCTGAGTTTTACCCTTTAATCTACACTTGAGTTCTTATGTATGCTATTGTTTGTTTGCGATAGAATTTCCGGAGTGTAAAGCGTGCTACTACGAGACTCTAGGGTTTGTAGGTCATCAGCAAGGCAAGTAACACTTTGATCATACCTCTTTATCACCCGGGTTTTATGCATTAGTTTCAACCCTCAAACATTGCATGAGTAGGATCTCTTAGCATGTGGGTATTGGGAAGTAGATGATGAGGTAGAACCTATTGCCTTTTATTATCAAGCCCAGGGAGTTACTTCTACGTTATGCTTATACTGCTATGTTATGCTCGTAGACGTGGATTGGTTGAGTCCATGACAGATGTGAGAGTTGTTAATTAAGGGTTAACTTAAGGTGGCTACTTAAACACACATCTGGGTGGATTGGTTGTGGGCACCTGGAGAATCCTGTGTTGTCCTAGGATATCCCAGAGTACCCGTGTGATCATCCTATGGTTCGTCGCCCAGGCTCAAAGGGATCATAAGATTATTCATGCTAGAAACTTCCATGTGCAGCCACAAGCCATTATGGGCTCTGGCATAGTTGAGTATGTTGCGTGACCTCTTTCAGTGGTCGGTTAGCAGATGTAGGGGAAAGTAGGTGTAACTGTCTACCCATAGTAAAGAGTTAATGCTTCTGAAAGACTATGTCTCGGTCATCGGTTTCTCAAACACCATGTAGTGCGAGAAAACCAGCGGAGGAGATCGAGTCTTGTGGGGAAAAGTGTGCAAACCTCTGCAGAGTGTACAAACTAATCATGGTTAGCCGTGTCCCCGGTTATGGACATCTTGAGTATTTGGTTCTTGGATTATCATGTTGATCTCATCACTCTAAATTAATTTGTTGGGTTATTAATACTGCTTAATTGGGATTGAGTCGGAGGAACCTTCTCAATGTTTATCAACTACCATGATAGTTAAACAAAATATATTCCTTTGTTGTAGGGAAAAATTGACTTTTCGCAAAAACATATTAACCGTAGAGCCTCCACCAGCCACATATGCATATAGTTATAGTTTTTACCCATTCCTCACTCTACAGTGTTATATTGCCAGCATATTCCATGTGCTAACCCATTTTCGGGCTGCAACGTATTATGTTGCAGACTTTTCAAATGAAGAGTAAGGTGCGCTAGGTCGTTGTTGTGCACTCAGCTATGCCGTTGGAGTTGATGGACTCACTTTATCTTCCAAGCCTTTCGCTGTTATCGTATTTAGATGGCCTTAAGCCATATTATTGTAACAAATACTCTCTTATGAGATATTCAATGTAATAAGTGTGTGATTGCAACTCTGTTATAAATCCTTCAAGTAATGTGTGTGTCAGCATTACCGATCCAGGGATGACACTTATGCATAGAGATTTGACCGTTTGAGGTCGGATCGCTACAGTTGAAAAGGGGAAAATCAGTAACTAAGGAACGAGTCTCGTGTCTCTTGGTTGAAAAAGGCTGAAAAGGGTAGAAAGGCATGACAACGCAATAGAGAATGACCAGGTCGATCGGTTTGTTGTCCTCACATAGGAAAAAGTGGCAAAAGAGAACAAAAATGGGACGTAATCCACATATGATGTATGGATATTTGTTGCTCCGGGCACCACTCTATGCGTCTGTGGAGGTACATCGTACTGGTGCGCCCACTGTCTGAATGGGCATCCCATGCTTTTATTGCCACTTTTTTGCTGTTAGTATAATGCCAGTGGTCAAGTCAAGCAATGCTACTGCTAAAGTGATGCCACATTTAACTAATGTCGCACTCAGTCTAATGCCACCGATAAATTTAAGCATTGCCATTTAATTTCACTAGATTATTTTAGGGTTAGCTGTTGATTGTGGATGTATTAAAGATTTTTTAGCTAAGGCATTCTAATGCTGTTGCAGAGCTAGTATACCAACGATGAAACTTGTTACTACCTTCAGATTTTTGTATTGTTAATGCTTATAGATTACATACCTGACATCATGATGTAATGTTAAGTCATTTCTTTTTGTACAGTGTCACTGGATTGTCAAGGTGGTGATGGAATTTTATTGTAGTTGAACTGCACAAAATATGCTTAAAAGAAGAGGAAAGGTCGGGAATGGTTCACTTTTTTCAGAAAAAACTATATATGTCTTCCTGACATCAGCCGTTGTTGCCTTATATATTCCTTCAAACAGGTGGTTAGAAACAGTCTTGCTACCTTTTCCCATTAAGAAATTGGAACACTTGTATTTGTGAGTCTATGCTTCAACTAGTGCCACTTTTATAGTAATCACACTTTCAATATCTAGGCAAACAGGAATGCTCGATTTTAGTGGAACTGCACAAAAAGTCCAAATGGTTCAACATTAGGAGCATGTTTTACTCCAACCCTTTATATCCAATTGGTGGCACTATGAGCTATTCATTATGAAAGTACATGGTTTGCTACTATTTTTCTACCCTTTTTGTACTGTCATTAGATAGTAATATTAGTGGTTTGCATGTGAATTTATTGGCAGGGTGGACCTACATTGGAGGTGCAGAACATGATTCAATGATTGGATGCTCAATTTCGATTGTATCAATTTAACCTCTTCCATCACTGCAAACATGGATATCCTTGGTCTGATGAAGAATAGGCACTATATTTCTGCTCTGAACCAGCAAATCAATTCAGTACGAAATTGTCCAGGGCCAAACATGACAATCTCAAATTGTCCATTGCAAAACATGACAGATGCTAAGCGGAAGAGGCGTGTTTAAACCGAAAATACAAGGTGGGGTATATGTTTACTAGCTGGTTGATATTTGTGCAGACAGATGTCTGCCCGAATAAACAAAGCGACCGCAATTTTTGTGGAACTGCACAAAAGAATAGTATAGTCACTCCATGCAGTGCCATTTGAAAATAGAGACAGAAAGAGTGGATAGTCACTTCATGGACTGCACAAAAGTGGTATTGTATTATTTATTGGCCAACACTAGGTGCTTAATTGCTTTGGTCTGATTATACAAGGGGCATCATTTTTCCTAAGTTAAAGTTTGTATTCCGAAAATAGTCTCTCCATGGGACCGAGAGAAGACCAAATGATATTGCAGTGGATGTTCCTCCATCATGTGTGGTTCATTCTCATGGTTCCGGCTATTGGTGAAACCACTTACGTTTGCAAGAGGAATGGTAGACTTCACAAACAAATTTGTATTTCACTCTATACTGAATGTTGGCCCAGAGAAGCATCCATGTTAGTAGGAAGAACAAATGTTTTTTCTAGATCTTTGCTTTTGGAGCTACATATTTGTATATGATCTGTGAATCATTGAGATGCATTAACATGTTACTAGTTGGTTGTGAATTTGGGCTACTAATGTGAACATATTACAATGCCAGGCATGTGAGTCTCGTGTGAACATTTCGAACGGATTGGCTCTTACTACTGTGCACAGCATGATCCTGATTTATGTGTTCTCAGTGTTTACAAGTTACTAGCAGTTCCTTATTTCTGTTTGCTCAGTGTTTACAAGTTACTTATCGATCACTAGCTAGCCTACTAATATGTTCCTAGCAGTTTTAGCTGCGATGCAAGATACAAAGGTGGCAGTTTTCTGAATAAAAATGCCTATCTCTGAAGAAACTGACAAGCTATTCTGAAGAAAATGCCAAGCGAATCTGAAGAAACTGCCAGCAAAAACGTTCGCAAATGCCTTATCTCCCAGCGAAAGTTCATCAGCTAATGCGATTCTACGCGTACACTATCCGACCTACTCGATCCTACATGTACACTATCCGACCTACTCAATCCTACATGAATAAATAGCGCATCACGCACGTACTACCTCCTTTCTGGTTTGCAGGGCTCAATTCAAAACTCTCACCAACCAAGGTAGATGATGAGTGGTGGAATCATTTTTGACAAGGAGCTCATCTAGATGATTCGAGTGCACTCGTTTGACCATCATGCCGATGTGCGACCCAGCACGGACGGGACGCACCACTGACAGGACGGGACAACACATCAGTTTTTCCAATTTTCCATGGTAAGCTGGCGCGCTAAGCCATGCCTGCTTATGCATTGAATTCCGATGACCGTCACATTTCCCGCGACACGCTGCTTTAACTACCTTCCGCCTATAATTACTGGTTCACGGCGTTCTCCGGTAGCACTGTCACCCAACTCGCCCTATCGGCTCCCCTCACAGTCCCCACCGGCCCGACATTGCTCGCCACTTGCCCTCGCTCTCGCCACGTCCGTCATGCCCCCGACCGTCTGTAATAGGCGACACTAGAGGCGCTCACTGCCGGAGCTAGTGTTCGGTTATTCACAGGAAGGAAGACTAAGGGAGGAGGCATTTTATTAGTCTTTAGATGGCAATGCCGAGTACGAGGACTTGTTGGAGCGCGACCGCCTCGCGGAGGAGTGGCGTATTGGCGATTTGCGCCGCTAGCGGGGCATGGAGCAGCAGCGCACCACCGCTTTGAATCGCGAACAGAGCGCCTGCGACTGGGCTGACTACGTGGAGGTCGGCGCTCAGAAAATAGCCCTAGAGGCTGTCGAGCATGCACGCGTCCGCGACACTAAATTTTACTACCAGCTCATCAAGTGGGTTTCCCGCTTAGAAGCCGAAGCTTCGATGGACCACGCCGGCATGGAAAGGGCCAACGCGTGCGAGCAATGTGCCCTATCGCACCTCCGGCAAGTTCGAGGCAAGGAGGAGGACGTCGGTGCTGGCATTTAGCGTGTACCGCAGATGGCGGCCGACATCGTGTAGTTAGCTAGGAGTAAGTCAGTATTTGTACACTAGAGTATTAGTGGGAGTAGATAGTTAACTTGGCTATGATGGTTGTCAACATGGAAGTTCGGTACTCTATATCTGGTCAAACCTGTTACTTTGCTCTATATGTTCAACTTTCCGTGTGAACGTATGGAATGGGATGTTATTTTCTTTAATGGGTTGTATTTCTCCGCCACGGGTTTAGAGGCTGACTTCTGGGCCTACTAGGTTGAAGCGTACACAATCAGGAGATGATTGTACATGGAGAGGATGACAACAAGGACCCACTAGGTCATGGCAGTATGCAAGCAAGTGCCTCATTATTTCAAGCCAGAAAAATGGTTCCTCCTAATGGATTTCTGACATTTGGGTCTCATGTCATTGCCAACATACTCAATAAATGAGAGAATTGCACAACGAGCGGCTGACACGAGGGACCCAGTAGCTTGCCCAGTTTTTTTAGGGAAGTAGCTTGCCCAGTCATCTTTGTTTTTGAGACGGAAGCAGGGTGTCAACTAGGCTGTCCGGGCCACTCTGGCCTGTCTAGCCAGCCTTTTCTTTTATGTTTACCACAAGACCGACCCGGTAGTTTTTTTTCTTTCTGAAAATGGCTTGCCCAGTTTTTTTATTCTTTTGCAGAATACCCAACCGAGGCCTACATGCTTTGTCAGCCCTGCTGGGCTGCAAATCTTTCAAGACGAGAAAATGGGCTATCAGTAATGAGAAATGGGCTATACATTTTTAAAACAAATCAAACCGGCAATTAGTTTCAAAATTATTATTTTTCATTTTGAGATTTTAAATTCCATTGATTTTTATGCGTGGACAATTATTTGGATTTTATATTGATATGAATTTATTTTTCAAATTATTTTGAATGTGACACGAAATTTCGGGATTAAAAACAGTTGACCGCACTGAAATATGCAAAATTTCGTATAATTTTTAACTATGGCCACAATATGGGATGTAATGCTAACAAAAAGAAGATGTGCTCCAAAGAATCCATAAGAATTAGCAAATGGGCTGTAAATTATTAGAAATAATGGCAGATGGGTTGTATGATGTTTTCCACACATTTGAGGCTGACTTGTGCACCTACTATAGGTTGACGCGTATGCTTTCCTAAAAAAGGTTGACACACATGCAACGCCGTGTCAACTTAGTCAACACACGAGAGCAGTGACCGTTGGATGTCCATCCAACGGCCGTCCTGCTTCTTCAATCTCTGCTCTTCCTGCTCCAGCCGCTCAAACAAGCGCCAACGGGACTGCCTTCTCCCTCCTCCCGCGGCCGATTGTGCTGCCGCGGAGGCCTCACCGTCCCACCATACACCCATCGTTGGCCTAGCCATCCCTCTACTCACCCACACTTGTTGTTATTCTCTGGCAATGACAGACAAACCAGTAAACCCTTGTACTCCCCTCCGAGTGGGAAACAGCTGCTGAGTCTTCCCTGGCTCCGTGTCGTTCCCTTCCTAGGCCTCGCCATCATCCACCGCCCAGGTGCTCTCGACGCGGCGTGGTCAACCTGGTCAACGAACGACATCCAACGGAAGTGGACTGTACATGGAGAGGCTGACAGTTGGGTCTATAGCCGCACGCAAGGAAATGCCTCCTTATTACGTGCAAAATAATGATTCCTCCACCTGACATCTAGGACCCACCGGAAGGGCCTCTGTATTTCATGAAACAAACGTTTCCCCTGCTGTCAGCTCGGACCCACCAGCTATATCTTTGCACGCAAGGAAGTGCCTCCTTATTATGCACAAAAAATGAATACTCCCCCTGCTAGCTGGGACCCACCATAGTGGGAGGCTGACTTGTGGGCCTACTAAGTTGATGAGGACAGAGGGCTTTGTCAACTTAGTCAATTTGAACAATTCTAGCTCCAGTGACCATACGATGTCCATCCAACGGCCGTAGTGCTTCTTCAACCTCTGGTCTTCTTGCTCCAGCCGCCCAAACTAGCGTCGGTCGTGCCGCGTGCTCTTGCCTCCCGTGGCCGGCTGTGCTACCGCGGAGGCCTCCCCGCCCCCTACTACTCCCACCGCTGGTCAGGCCATCCCTCTACTCACCCACACCCCCTGTTATTCTGCGGAGACAGCAGCCTCACACCACAGTCAAACCAGAGAACCCTTGTACTCCTCTCCGCATGGGCATCCACTGTCGTGTCTTCCCCGGCTCCACGTCGTCCCCTTCCTAGGCCTCGCCGTCGTCCACCGCCTTGGTGCTCTCGGCACAGTGTTGTCAATGTGGTCAAGGAACGACTTCCATCAAAAGAGTACTGTACGTGGAGAGGCTGATAGCTGGGTCCATGGCCGCAGCAAGGAAGTGCCTCCTTATTACGCGGAAAATAATGATTCATCCACCTGACAGCAGGGACCCACCGGACAAGCCATCGTATGTCGCGAAAAAAACGTTTCCCCCCTAACTGCTCGGACGCACCATCTACATCTTCGCACGCAAGGAACTGCCTCCTTATCCTCCCTGACAGTCTGGACCCACCTGGTCGAAGCATACATAGTGTTGTCATTTTGGTCACGAACGTGTACGTACATACGATCGGTCTATCTGTAGGCTACAGCGATGAACCGTGGCTGAGTAAGGAAGGGCACATGTCGTAGTATAGGTGCACACGTGTCGTAGTAGAGGCACGCACGTAGCATGTCACGTAGTCCCGTTAATATCGTGTACATGTACGTACAACCAGGGTGCGAGAAAGTAAATACGGCCACATACGTACATATGGGCGGGGTCTCGAACGCCTACTCGGGCATACGTACGGCCAAGGCTCGTGTACATGGAGAGGCAGCAACGGCGTCCTGTTCATCGGCAGCCAACCGGCTGGGTTGGAATGCAGAAATTGCATCATCGTGTTCATCGGGAGCCAACCGGCTTGGACGGAACAGCCGATCGAAATGAGGCCTAGCGTACCGCAGAACGGAGGAAACGGCCCTCTGTTCGACCGGCCACAGTTGAAACGGGATCTTGTTCATTGGAGGGGTCTAGCGTACCACAAAATCAAGGAAACAGACTTGTGTTCGAGTGCCTACGGTCTAAATGGGGTCCTGTTGATCGGGAGTGGTGTGGCGTACCGCAAAACAGAGGAAACAGACTTGTGTTGGAGTGCTAAGGTCGAAACGGGGGTCCTGTTCATCAGGGGGTGTGGCGTACCGCAAAACGGGACTCCACGGGCTACTGTTCATCTCCACCATCGACCTCCTCCAGCCTCCACGGGCTACTGTTCATCCACCGACGACCTCCTCCAGCCTCCACCTGCGACTGTTCATCCACGGGCTCCTGTTCATCTATCCTCCCCTACTCCTCCACCGGCTACTGCTCAACCAGCCCTCTCCACGGGGTCCTGTTCAACCACCCCTCCACGGGCTACTGTTCATCCAGCCCTCCACCGACTACTGTTCAACCAGCCCTCCACGGGGTCCCCGACCACTGATACGTCTCCAACGTATCTATAATTTTTGATTGCTCCATGCTATATTATCTACTGTTTTGGACTATATTGGGCTTTATTTTCCACTTTTATATTATTTTTGGGACTAACCTATTAACCGGAGGCCCAGCCCAGAATTGCTGTTTTTTGCCTATTTCAGTGTTTCGAAGAAACGGAATATCAAACGGCGTCCAAACGGAATGAAACCTTCAGGAACGTGATTTTCTCACCGAACGTGATCCAGGAGACTTGGACCCTACGCCAAGGCATCAGAGAGGCGGTCACGAGGGTGGGGGCGCCCCCCTAGGGCGCGCCCCCTGCCTCGTGGGCCCCTCGGAGCTCCACTGACGTACTCCTTCCTCCTATATATACCTACGTACCCCCAAACGATCAGAACAGGAGCCAAAAACCTAATTCCACCGCCACAACTTTCTGTATCCACGAGATCCCATCTTGGGGCCTGTTCCGGAGCTCCGCCGGAGAAGGCCGTCATCACGGAGGGCTTCTACATCATCATAGCCTCTCCGATGAAGTGTGAGTAGTTTACCTCAGACCTTCCGGTCCATAGTTAGTAGCTAGATGGCTTCTTCTCTCTTTTTGGATCTCAATACAAAGTTCTCCCCCTCTCTTGTGGAGATCTATTCGATATAATCTTCTTTTTGCGGTGTGTTTGTTGAGACCGATGAATTGTGGGTTTATGATCAAGTCTATCTATGAATAATATTTGAATCTTCTCTGAATTCTTTTATGTATGATTGGTTATCTTTGCAAGTCTCTTCGAATTATCCGTTTGGTTTGGCCAACTAGATTGGTAGTTCTTGCCATGGGAGAAGTGCTTAGCTTTGGGTTCGATCTTGCGGTGTCCTTTCCCAGTAACAGAAGGGGCAGCAAGGCACGTATTGCATCGTTGCCATCGAGGATAACAAGATGGGGTTTATTTCATATTGCATGAATTTATCTCTCTACATCATGTCATCTTGCTTAAGGTGTTACTCTGCTTTTAACTTAATACTCTAGATGCATGCTGGATAGCGGTCGATGAGTGGAGTAATAGTAGTAGATGCAGAATCGTTTCGGTCTACTTGTCACGGACGTGATGCCTATATACATGATCATACCTAGATATTCTCATAACTATGCTCAATTCTGTCAATTGCTCAACAGTAATTTGTTCACCCATCATAGAATACTTATGCTCTTGAGAGAAGCCACTAGTGAAACCTTTGGCCCCCGGGTCTATTCTCATCATATCAATCTCCATCACTTTAATCTTGTTTTGCTTTTTTACTTTGCCTTTTACTTTTCACTTTGCATCTCTATACCAAAAATACCAAAAATATTATATCTATCAGATCTCACTCTTGTAAGTGACCGTGAAGGGATTGACAACCCCTAATCGCGTTGGTTGCGAGTAGCTATCGTTTTGTGCAGGTATGAGGGACTTGAGCGTGGCCTCCTACTGGATTGATACCTTGGTTCTCAAAAACTGAGGGAAATACTTACGCTACTCTGCTGCATCATCCCTTCCTCTTCAGGGAAATCCAACGCAAGCTCAAGAGGTAGCAAGAAGGATTTCTGGCACCGTTGTCGGGGAGTCTACGCAAAAAGTCAACATACCAAGTACCCATCACAATCCTTATCTCTCGCATTACATTATTTGCCATTTGCCTCTCGTTTTCCTCTCCCCCACTTCACCCTTGCCGTTTTATTCGCCCTATCTCTCTCTATCCTCCCTCTCTTTTTCTGTTTGCCTCTTTTCCCTCGCCATGTCAGAACCAAAAAGAGTTGGGGGTTCTCTCCCAAGTTCTAGTGCTTTAGACAATCCTGCTATCTTATCTAAACTCATAAATCGGAATGCTATAGAACAACTTGCCGGAGTTATCAATGAGAACCTTAGTAATTTTGATGAAGATGATTCTGTAATTTTTTTTTATTTACTTGATGAATCTTCGAAATATGCTTGGGATAGGCTGTTAAGGATCCGGGCTAGCTATGTACCCCAATATCAAATTGAGGTTTACTTAAAAAGCTTTTATGTTGGGCTACCCGCTTCGTTCAAACAAGTTTTAGATTCTATTTTCGAGGGGGGTTTTCTTGAAGGGGACCCCATAGATACCTATGAGAGGATGAAAACTATATTTGGGCACCCCATTAATGATAAAACTGAAATCACATCTCTCTTGCTTTCTTATCAAAACGAATCTATTAAAGAGATAAAAGCTAGCCTAGATGCCAATTTCTGCAACATTCTTAATCTTTCTTCTACCATTAATGGACATGTACTTGGTCAAAATATAAAGATTAATTCCATAGATAACAAGTTTGCTCTCTTTTTCTCTAAAACCAAAGATGGCAATACCTAGATCTATCCTCGCTTTTATTCCTAGCTAGGGGCGTTAAACAATAGCGCTTGTTGGGAGGCAACCCAATATTATTTTTATTCCTTGCTTTTTGCTCCTGTTTAGTAATAAATAAATTATTTAGCCTCTGTTTTGGTTGTGTTTTTTGTGTTTAATTAGTGTTTGTGCCAAGTAGAACCGTTCAGAAGACTTGGGGAAAGTCTTGTCGAACTTGCTGTAAAAAACAGAAACTTTAGCGCTAACGAGAACTGCTGTCATTTTTATTTGAAGAGTGCTATTTAGTTAATTCTTTTTGCATATGATTAATAGATAAATTCCTCACGTCCATAAATTTATTTTAGAATATTTGGAGTTCCAGATATTGCGCTAGCTACAGATTACTACAGACTGTTCTGTTTTCGACAGATTCTGTTTTTCATGTGTTGTTTGCATATTTTGATGAATCTATGGTTAGTAAAATAGTTTATAATCCATAGAGAAGTTGTAATACAGTAGGTTTAACACCAATATAAATAAAGAATGAGTTCATTACAGTACCTTGAAGTGGTCTTTTGCTTTCTTTCGCTAACGGAGCTCACGAGTTTTCTACTTTAAGTTTTGTGTTGTGAAGTTTTCAAGTTTTGGGTGAATTCTTGTGATGGATTATGGAACAATGAGTGGCAAGAGCCTAAGCTTGGGGATGCCCATGGCACCCCAAGATAATCCAAGGACACCAAAAAGTAAAAGCTTGGGGATGCCCCGGAAGGCATCCCCTCTTTCGTCCACTTCCATCGGTAATTTACTTGGAGCTATATTTTTATTCACCAACATGATATGTGTTTTGCTTGGAGCGTCTTGTATTATTTTTGTCTTTGTGTCTTAGTATGACACAATCATACTTGCTGTACACACCTTTTGAGAGAGCCATACATGAATTAAAATTTGATAGAATACTCTATGTGCTTCACTTATATCTTTTGAGCTATGTAGTTTTGCTCTATGTGCTTCACTTATATCTTTTGAGCTATGTAGTTTTGCTCTATGTGCTTCACTTATATCTTTTGAGCTATATAATTTTGCTTTATGTGCTTCACTTATATCTTTTGAGCATTATAATTTTGCTCTATGTGCTTCACTTATATCTTTTTGAGCTATGTAATTTTGCTCTATGTGCTTCACTTAGATATTTTAGAGCACGGTGGTGGATTTGTTTTAAAGAAACTATTGATCTCTCATGATTCACTTAAACTATTTTGAGAGTCCCTTAATAGCATGGTAATTTGCTTAATAATAATATGCTTGGTATTCAAGATTTGTGAAACTTTCTTTTGAGTGTGTTGAATACTAAGAAAAGATTGAAGCATGATAATTGTTTTGAGATATGGAGGTGATAATATTAAAGTCATGCTAGTTGAGTAGTTGTGAATTTAAAGAATACCTGTGTTAAAGTTTTTGATTCCCGTAGCATGCGCATATGGTGAACCGTTATGTGATGAAGTCGGAGCATGATTTATTTATTAATTGTCTTCCTTATGAGTGGCGGTCGGGGACGAGCGATGGTATTTTCCTACCAATCTATCCCCCTAGGAGCATGCGCGTAATACTTTGCTTTGATAAATTCTAGATTTTTGCAATAAGTATATGAGTTCTTTATGACTAATGTTGAGTCCATGGATTATACGCACTCTCACCCTTCCACCTTTGCTAGCCTCTCTAATACCGCGCACTTTTCGTCGGTATCATACACCTACCGTATACCTTCCTCAAAACAGCCACCATACCTACCTATCATGGCATTTCCATAGCCATTCCGAGATATATTTCCATGCAACTTTCCACCGTTCCATTTATTATGACACACTCCATCATTGTCATATTGCATATCCCGGTACACCGCCGGAGGCATTCATATAGAGTCATATTTTGTTCTAAGTATCGAGTTGTAATTGTTGAGTTGTAAGAAAAATAAAAGTGTGATGATAATCATTATTAGAGCATTGTCCCAGTGAGGAAAGGATTGTGGAGACTATGATTCCCCCATAAGTCGGGATGAGACTCCGGACGAAAAAAATAAAAAAAAAGAGGCCAAAGAAGCCCAAATAAAAAGAGGCCATAAAAAGGAGAAAAGGCACAAATAAAAAAATATAAAAAATGAGTGAAAAAGAGAGAAGGGACAATGTTACTATCCTTTTACCACACTTGTGCTTCAAAGTAGCACCATGATCTTCATAGTAGAGAGTCTCTCATGTTATCACTTTCATATACTAGTGGGAATTTTACATTATAAAACTTGGCTTGTATATTCCAATGATGGGCTTCTTCAAATTGCCCTAGGTATTCATGAGCAAGCAAGTTGAATGCACACCCACTTAGTTTCTTTTTGAGCTTTCATATACTTATAGCTCTAGTGCATCCGTTGCATGGCAATCCCTACTCACTCACATTGATATCTATTAATGGGCATCTCCATAGCCCGTTGATACGCCTAGTTGATGTGAGACTATCTTCTCCTTTTTGTCTTCTCCACAACCATCATTCTATTCCACCTATAGTGCTATATCCATGGCTCACGCTCATGTATTGCGTGAAGATTGAAAAAGTTTTGAAAAAGTTAGAGTATGAAACAATTGCTTGGCTTGTCATCGGGGTTGTGCATGATTTAAATACTTTGTGTAGTGAAGATAGAGCATAGCCAGACTATATGATTTTGTAGGGATAACTTTCTTTGGCCATGATATTTTGAGAAGACATAATTGCTTTATTAGTATGCTTGAAGTATTATTATTTTGATGTCAATATAAACTTTTGTCTTGAATCTTTAGAATCTGAATACTCATATCACAATAAAGAATATTTACATTGAAATTATGCCAAGTAGCACTCCGCATCAAAAATTCTCTTTTTATCATTTACCTACTCGAGGACGAGCAGGAATTAAGCTTGGGGATGCCTGACACGTCTCCAACGTATCTATAATTTTTTATTGCTCCATGCTATATTATCTACTGTTTTGGACTATATTGGGCTTTATTTTCCACTTTTATATTATTTTTGGGACTAACCTATTAACCGGAGGCCCAGCCTAGAATTGCTGTTTTTGGCCTATTTCAGTGTTTCGAAGAAACGGAATATCAAACGGAGTCCAAACGGAATGAAACCTTTGGGAACGTGATTTTCTCACCGAACGTGATCCAGGATACTTGGACCCTACGCCAAGGCATCGGAGAGGCGGTCACGAGCGTCGGGGGCTCCCCCCCTAGGGCGCGCCCCTTGCCTCGTGGGCCCCTCGGAGCTCCACCGACGTACTCCTTCCTCCTATATATACCTACGTACCCCCAAACGATCAGAACAGGAGCCAAAAACCTAATTCCACCACCGCAACTTTCTCTATCCACGAGATCCCATCTTGGGGCCTGTTCCGGAGCTCCGCCAGAGAAGGCCGTCATCACGGAGGGCTTCTACATCATCATAGCCTCTCCGATGAAGTGTGAGTAGTTTACCTCAGACCTTCGGGTCCATAGTTAGTAGCTAGATGGCTTCTTCTCTCTTTTTGGATCTCAATACAAAGTTCCCCCCTCTCTTGTGGAGATCTATTCGATGTAATCTTCTTTTTGCGGTGTGTTTGTTGAGATCGATGAATTGTGGGTTTATGATCAAGTCTATCTATGAATAATATTTGAATCTTCTCTGAATTCTTTTATGTATGATTGGTTATCTTTGCAAGTCTCTTCGAATTATCCGTTTGGTTTGGCCAACTAGATTGGTAGTTCTTCCCATGGGAGAAGTGCTTAGCTTTGGGTTCGATCTTGCGGTGTCCTTTCCCAGTGACAGAAGGGGCAGCAAGGCACGTATTGCATCGTTGCCATTGAGGATAACAAGATGGGGTTTATTTCATATCGCATGAATTTATCTCTCTACATCATGTCATCTTGCTTAAGGCATTACTCTGTTTTTAACTTAATACTCTAGATGCATGCTGGATAGCAGTCGATGAGTGGAGTAATAGTAGTAGATGCAGAATCGTTTCAGTCTACTTGTCACGGACGTGATGCCTATATACATGATCATGCCTAGATATTCTCATAACTATGCTCAATTCTGTCAATTGCTCAACAGTAATTTTTTCACCCACCGTAGAATACTTATGCTCTTGAGAGAAGCCACTAGTGAAACCTATGGCCCCCGGGTCTATTCTCATCATATCAATCTCCATCACTTTAATCTTGTTTTGCTTTTTTACTTTGCCTTTTACTTTTCACTTTGCATCTCTATACCAAAAATACCAAAAATATTATATCTATCAGATCTCACTCTCGTAAGTGATCGTGAAGGGATTTGCGTTGGTTGCGAGTAGCTATCGTTTTGTGCAGGTACGAGGGACTTGGGCGTGGCCTCCTACTGGATTGATACCTTGGTTCTCAAAAACTGAGGGAAATACTTACGCTACTCTGCTGCATCATCCCTTCCTCTTTGGGGAAATCCAACGCAAGCTCAAGAGGTAGCAACCACCCACCGTAACCGGGAACTCCCCGATATTTTCCTCGCCCTCTCTTCTACCACGCTTTTTTCCGTCATGGTCAGCCCAATGACATGTAGCTGCGTCTCTGGCCCGCCCAGGACGAAAAGCCCATTTTTTGTCATGATTTTTTGTCATAGAAGTACGAGCCCACCACATCTATGATGATACCAGGTTTTGTCACAATTATCATCATAAAAGTGTCATAAGCATGACAGAAAAAAATCCGTTCATCCCAAAATGTCACAGATGTGTCTTTTTTGTAGTGTAAGGTTAATCCTTTCATTACTCGATTTACCACTTATTGTCGATTCCACGATGATGTCGCTTCGTCCTCCACAACTAAATTGCACCCCTTGGTTGAGGATGCATTAACCACTACCAATAAGCTTCGCAGGGAGAATACAGATCTTAAACAGGAAGTCAGTAAGCTTAAGGAGGAGATTCATACTCTTAGACGAATCATCGCCAATAAAATTACTCCATCATCATCATCATCATCATCATCACCATCACCAAAGAAAGACACTTGAGTACACGGGTATGGGAACTACTCTTGGCTTGTTCCAAGATTTGGGAAGGTGCCCCGGTATCATATCATCATCACCTTTTATCATCATTATCTATCTTAGTTCGATCCTTAGTTATTTCATGATTTAGAAGAATAAAAGTTCAGTATGATCTAGTTCCGAGTGCTTGTTTCATGATCTATCTACCTATGTAATCATGTGTGAGAGCTATATAATAAAGTGTACTTTGAGTTTTGCTTCTTTACTTTTATGTTTCAATCTTAGTAATAAAAATAATAAAAAGATTATATGTTAATCCCATGGGGAGTAATGACTTTACATAAAGGAAAGTATAGTTGATAAAATTTGTTGGAAGTTAACAAACATAGCATTGGTATGCAATTCATGAAATATTAATAAGGGAAGAGAAGATTCACGTATAAATATACTATCTTGGACATCTTTTATGGTTGTGAGCCCCCATTAAATATTCTATGTCAAATAGTTGGCATTGGACAAGGAAGACAACGTGTTGGGGATATAACCCCATGGTGTGACCCACCCAGGAGGGGTCGGGTTACACTGTTGGCGACTTATAAGTGAAAGACTAAATAGGCCCAAGAAGATAAGAGATGAAGGCTGGAGGCGGCTTACAAGGCGCGCATGTTGAAGGCCCAAGACCCGGAGATGGTGCTGTAACCCGGAGATGTGAGCCGCCCGATGGCAACTTGCCTAGCAAGGCAAGGCAACTTAGAACCCAAGTTGGTCACATTGTATGATCCAACTTGGACTCTTGTAAGCCCGGGGCCTTGACCTGTGTATATAAAGGCGAGACCCTGCGGCGGGTAAACTCAAGTTACAATCGATCGATAGCTAGGTTAAGCGATTCCGCTCCCTTGTCATCGATACTCAATCAATACAACACAAAGCAGGACGTAGGCTTTTACCTCGTTGGTGAGGCGCCGAACCTGGGTAAACTCACGTATCTCGTCACACTCAACCCCTTTAAGCTAACCATCGTAGCCATGGCATCACACCTAAGTCCTTTCACGAGGGCATCTGCCGTGACAAAACCATGACAATTGGCACCCACCTTGGGGCCAGGGCATTGTGGTTTTGAGTTCTTGAAGGGCACTTTCCCAGGGATTGAGGGATACACCGTTGGCAGGATGACCAAGAGTCACCGCAGCAAGCTCTACATCGACGACGCTGGCTGGGGCCATCTAGTACGGGTACGGGGTCCCCTTCGGCAGAATTCATGTCTTCATTGGGAAAATCGGCGAATCTAAGCCTGACCTGGTGAAAGTGCGTTAAGTCGACTAGAGGGAGGGTGAATAGGCGATTTTTATGAATTCTTCACTGAGGAATTTCAGGGTGAGGAAATTCCTAAGCGAAAAACTACTTGCAGCGGAATAAGTGCTCAGATGTATACATGACATAACATAAACATGGATATCATGATGAAATGAAAAAAGACACATAGTACAGAAAGCGTAAGCACGGGATAAAACAGAATAAAGACAAACAGACTTAAGAAATTGAACTGGGGAAATTGAGAAAGTCTTTAGTCAAAGCCTTCAAACAGATATGAACAAGCACACAACATAGTAATGAGGAAACGAAGGGCTTGAGGAAATAGAACCAGTAAGCTTGGTGAAGTGTATGTCTGGTTAGAGTGGCTAGGTATTTAAACCTGAGGACACACAGTCCCGGACACACAGTCCTGGACACACAGTCCTCACCGTATTCTCCTTGAACTAAGGTCACACAGACCTCGTCCAATCACTCATGGTAAGTCTTAAGGTGACTTCCAAACCTTCACAGACTTGGTCACTCGATGATCCACAATTTCCTCTTGGATGCTCTAGACCATGACGCCTAACCATCTGGAGGATGCAAGTCCTCAAAGGTAACAAGAGTCGGTTCCACACAGGAACAATCTCTTAGTGATGCTCAATCACTTTGGGTTTGTAGGTGTTTGGTTTGGGGTTTGGGTTTTTCCTCACTTGATGATTTTCGCTCAAAGTCCTCGGAGGATGGGATGCTCTCAATGACAAGTGTCAGTTTCTCGCGGAGCGGCCAACCAGCTAGTGGTTGTAGGGGTAGCTATTTATAGCCTAGGGAGCAGCTCGACATGATAAGACATAAATGCCCTTCAGTGATATGACCGTTAGGTGGGTACATATTTTGGGACAGCTGGTGCATAGCACAGCAACGGTCGGAAATTTGACTATCAAATTCCTCAGGGCTATCATGTTCCTCACTTGTAGGTAATCCGCACAGGCAAATTCCTAACTCCTCAGTCAGAACAAATTCCTTAGAGACCAGAAGAACTTCGTCTCTGTCACTGAAGAAATTGACTGAACTGTATGAGATTTCCAATGGCTTCACTCGAAGGGATTGGTAGGTGTAGGATTTTGAGATGAGCATCACTTGGAAACTTTTCCTTAGTTTTACCTCGACCCCCTTTAACAGTAAAGTGTTTCCTATGGCTCAAGAAAGAGAAAATGAAACTACAAAAAAAAAGTCTTCACACTTCATGTTCCTCATATGAATAACAAGTCTTCACGGTCACACCAATTTCTTCACTTCCAAAATCTTCAGAAAGTCTTCAGAAATCTGAAGTCTTCAGTCGAAGACATTCATTTTTAGGGATCGACTTTCTCTGTAAATATCAAACTCCTCATAGACTTATAGACATGTGTACACTCACAAACACATTACTCCCTTAACCTATAAGTCTTCAATACACCAAAATCACTAAGGGGCACTAGATGCACTTACAATCTCCCCTTTTTGGTGATTGATGACAATATAGGTTAAGTTTTCAACGGGGATAAACATATGAAGTGTAAATACTCATATTGAGGAATTTCATTGCAAGATATAGAAGAACTCCCCTGAAGATGTGCATAGTGAGGAATTTGCTTTTGAAGCAATGCACATTTGAAGAGTAGAATCATGGAGACCTCCCCCTATACCTTGTAATTCATACACGCATTTAACATATGATATGAAGAATTTGAAATACATGATGAAATATGGTGACTGATGTGATTTAGCATGCGTGTATTAACATATATGAGGAAATAGCATGCAGGAGAACATAGTCAAAGTATCAGACCACCATCGGGTTTAAGTTTACAACTCGATCCAATAAAACTTCAGAAGAACGAGAGTTGTAACTTAGAAAAAAAACACCCATATAAAGAGACCCGCTTAAAGGCTAACTCAAATTTCTCCCCCTTTGTCATCCAATGACCAAAAGGGACGAAAAGTGAGGACTAACGCCCCTGAAGAATATCATCACTGAGTTGATGAAGGAGCACCAGCATTGTGGGGGTCAGTTGTTGAGGTAGGGCCTGCCACAGTGTCGTTCAAATCTTCATGCTCATCAGTCGCACGCAATGAAGAATATGAGCTGGCTACCAAGGAAGGAACTTTGGTCTTCTTGAATTTCTTCGCTGGTGGTTGTGACCATTCAAAGTCCTGCTTGAAACCCATTTTCTTTAGATCTTCTTCACCATAGAGATGAGATGGAACAGCCCAGGTACGATTGAATACTTCACGGAGGTAGAAGTGGTTCTTCTTCACCTCATTGTGTGTAGCAGTCATGTTGTGAAGAATAGAACCAAACTGACGCTTAACCCATTTATGGTTGCGATCGAACTTCTGGTGAAGTCCGAGGAGAAGCTCACGATCAGTCATCACCCTTGGAACTGTGCCTTGAGGATTTTGCTTTGAGGCATTGGCGGCAGAGTCATGAGTGGCAGAGTCATCATTGGTGGAATATGATGTAGCTTTGTGGAACTGACCATCCAATGGACAAATGCCTTCATCAATTATAGCAGTAGCCCTGCCATTTTCATCAGATGAGGAAAGGTTCTCTTGAGGACTTCTATTGGGAGTAAGTAACTGACGTGATTATGCAAATCAGCCTTGTAGTTGATTGAAGACCTTGATCTGAGGAATCTCATAATCCATGGAGCGTAAGGCTTCAATTCAAAAGGAGACAATGCAACGTTGGCTAGAGTCCTCATGAAGAAATCATGGTAGTTGACAGGAATGCCATGAATGATGTTGAATAGCAGATTCTTCATGATACCAATGACCTCTTCTTCATTAGAGTCGTGACCCTTGATAGGACTCAGAGTCTTGGACAAGATGCGATATACAGTCCGTGGTACATACAGCAACTCCTTCACGAGGAATTTTGTTCTTGAGGCTTGACCGGGCTTCAGCGGCTTCATCAACACTTGCATATAATGGTCAGTAATTTCAAGTTCATGATATATACAACGTGCACCTTCAAGGGGAGGACTGACAGGTAGGGCATGAAGCAATTCAGAGGCCGGTGCTTTGAAGTGAGTATTCTCTGTCATCCAGTCCAATACCCAAGAGTTCACATCTTTAGCATTTCCTGTGATGTGCAGCATTGCATAGAACTGAAGAATTAGTTCTTCATTCCAATCACATATATCAGTGCAGAATTTGAGAAGTCCAGCATCATGAAGAACACTGAGGACTGGCGCGAAGCAAGATAGTGACTCCATGTCCACTTGAGGAATATTTGCATGGTCAAAAACTTTGTCCTTATCGTAAAGCAGTGAAGAATAGAAGTTGGCTTGGCTGGCAGTCCAGAAATGTTTCCTTCTAAGACGAGCAGAGTCATACAGGTTGTAATCTGTGAAGAAAACGTGCTCATGGAAGAAGTCAGCAGCCTTGAATTTTTGCTTCTTGGAGAAGGGATTCTTCGGCTTGAGCTGAGGAGTGTCAGTCAAAGTCATAACAGCCTCAGGAATCACGTTCTCGGGAACCACAGGCTGAGGAATTTCAGTTTCAGTTGCAGCCTGGTTCTTCTTTTCTTCAGCAGCTTTTTCATCAGCACTAGTGGCTGGAATTTCTTTAGTAGCATTTTCATCAGTGCTAGTGGATGGAATTGCTTCAGGAATACAAGATTCTTCAGAGCCCATAAGAACTTCAGTGTGCACAGGGGACTGAGGAATTTGTTGTGGTGGGGTGAAGAGTGGAGAGTTGGGGTGCTGACTATCCTAGTAGTCATCATTTAGCACTGGAGTGGAGCACCCAATATCCACGTCTTCATCTTCTTCATTTAGTTCTTCAACGCCTGCCTCTTCAGCTGTGAACTGGGGCATAGGCGATGAGCGGATTGGAGTTGAAGGGATATCATCCGCTTCAATTTGTTCATCCATCTACTCTGTAGAAGCAGCAGAAGGAACATCTTCATCCGATCTGCTTGGGATCTCATAATCTTCACCAAAAGGAACGAGTTCCTTTGATGGCATGCTCGAAACTGGAATAGCATCAATCGGATTTTCAAATGAGCTTGTTTCTTCATCTTCTTTGGAGCTCAAGACTGAGATGAACTAGATGCTTTCCTTTTCTTCACTGCTGCTCGCCCCACAGCTTTGGTTTTCTTCGCTTCTGATGCAGAGGGAAGAACTGAGCTTGTTGTTGGTGTAGGAGGAGTAGAGGAAATAGGTTCACTTTCTTCAGGTGCAACTGATGCAGTTGCCCTGGTGGGTTCAGATTCTTTGGGCTCAGTGATTGATGCCTCGGCTGTCCTGGCTTGTTCTTCAAGCGCAACACTAGTGGTTGCCCTGGCAATGTCATCAGCGGCTGGAATGTAGTCACCAGCCCCGATACTCACATTTTCTTCAGTAGCCTGATTGTCATCAGCAGTGCTGGCATTTTCTTCAGTCGGCTGAGCAGATGCTTCAGCCTAAGGAATTTCAATGTGCGTTTGAGTAGCAACATTGAGGGTGAATGTCTTTGCCAATTTCACAAATCTGACTTTGGCGCCCTTCCAGTCAGCATGGTAGGCATCAAATTCATCATTGAGGTTTTGATCTCAGCTTGAACAGCCACAAGTTCATCAGTTGTCATCTTGACAACGTTCTTCTTCAGGTAGTGCTCTTTCTTGTACTGCGCTTTCTTCAGCTTCCTGGCCTTCTCAAATTTCAATTTTTCTTCGCCTAGGAAGGCGGTCAACATGTGACTTTGGCCAGGTGTCAGCTTGAAGTCTAGCATAGGAGTGTTGGGGTCCTTGTGCCAGAGGTCAATGAAATCGAGGATCAACTTTGGATCCAAAAGCAGAGGCACGTTTGTGCCTTTGGCTCTAACGGCCCTTTTGCCTGTCTCTGATGATTTCGGGAAGTTCCTCATCATCAGCTTCATCATCAGAAGACGGTACCTGAAAGGCGACCTGATTCTTTTGAGGACTTGGTTGAGTGCCTCGTCCAACAGTGGCCTTAGTCTTCAGCAATGTGGGGCCAGTTGAGGAATGCAGAGGAGCTGAAGAACTTGGAGAGGCTCCTGAAGCAATGGATTTTCCTGTGGTCCTTTGGCATGAGGCAAGATGCACATGTGCTGAGGACTTTGCCGGAGGAGCTGAGGGTTTTGCAACTTGAGGAACTGGGGCAGCTTGAGGAATTTGCCATGAGGGCTTAGCATAAGAGCTTGGCCGTGAGGGCATTGAAGAAGAAGTGCCTGGCTTATGTGCAGGCTTCTTAGGCATGGCCTTCTTAGGCTTGCTAGTAGAGGCCTCAGCAGTGACAGCAGCAGAGTCTTCATTGAATTTCCTCACTGCTTCTTTAGCCATTTTGACTAGTTTTGCTTGGCGCTTGGCCCATTCACCAGGATAGTCCTCACCGCGCTTGAGGCTGGTGGGATCAGCTTCTTGGCCAGGTGCCAGTGGAGGTCTTGGGCAAGGAGGGTGAAGAGCGAATTTCTTCATGTACTTTGGAGTTACATACCTGTACTCCCTCCATTCTCATGTCCATCTCCTCTCTATCCTTTGTATGCACACCTTACGCTGATTTTTGTCCTCCTTTCCATGTGTTGCCTCATTAGGAGTGTCATATTCCTTATAAATGTCATCAGAGATCTTAAAAGCTGTGTTGACTTCCAGCTTCTTTCCTCCCTTCTGAGGTTTCTTTCCATCAGCCATTTTCTTCAGCTGAGGATTTTGAACAGTTGAACTTTCTGAAGAGATATGCAGTTTTTCTTCGAGGAACGCTGCAAATGAGTTAAGTTGATGAGAACCTAGTGATTCAGCAGTAGACATGTGTACCTGTGAATAGAGTATAGGTGCGAAGAATTTGGAGAGGTCATATGCGTTCTCAGAAGTTTTCGCAAAAAGAACAAGTTTGAGGAATTTGACCATATGTGTCTTGAGGAATTTCACTAAGCGTTCTTTGACTTAGGTTCCAAAGTTGTGTAGATTGAAAATCCACACAATTGAGGAATCTTGAAGAAAAACATGGCTTAGGAAACAGATCAAGAACAGATGTTTGTGTGAGGTGTATAGAGTGTGAAGATTGAAGAATAAACACCTTTTGAAGATTTTGACGAAATCACTGGAATCAATAAGAGCAGTAAAAGTAACTTTTAATTACCCTTGACGAATAACATGACGAACTGGGAATGTAGATTGGAAGTTCGCCAGTGCAGATCTTCCATGCCCTAACTTGGCAGAGGAAGACGGCTACGGCGGTGGCGGAGTGAAGAAATCCGCGGCTGGCGCGAGTACGGCGGCGACGAGGTCGAGGCAGTGAAACTCTTCCTCACAGGCGACGATGAAGTAGCGGCGGCGCTAGGTTTTGAGAGCTCGAGCGAGGGAGTGAGGTCGAGTGGAGTAAAAACAGACTGAGGAAGGGAAGGGGTATTTATAGCCACGGTGAAAAACTGCTCATCCGAGGAAAATGGACGAACGTGCCCCTGACCTTTCTCATCTGTGAGACATGTATCACCCACGTACTGTGAGGCAGAGATCATGTGAGATCTTGGGTAAATAGATAAGTATTATCGTGGAATGTGTAACGGTTTGAGCGGCAAAAGCCGAAAATTCAGATATGAAAATTCTAATGTTTCGTTCGCAAATTCTTCAGCTGACAAGGACACAGTGAAGATTTTGAACGAGTTTCAAATAGAACGCACATGAAGAATTTGTGAACAGAATGGGTTGAGTTTAGCATAGAGGGGGAAGGGTCCCATTCACTTAGTAGAAAAAGCAACTTGAGGAAATAGCAATAAGTGAATGTTGTGGAGGACATAAACTCATATATTTATATAGCCAATGAAGAAAAACGACAGAAACATTGAAGACTAGCAAAGTTGAAGAATTTGAACAACTGAGGAATTTCAAAAATGAAGAAAAACTCAAATTGAAGATTTTCAACTTTTGTTGGTGGCGTGACCCACCGTATAAGAATGATGATTTCAGATGCCGCATACAATTGTCGTAGGGCTCTGAGAATCAAATTCTTTGTTAATTTCTTCACACTTAGATGGTTAGTCTTCATTGATTGAAGAAAAACGTTACTTCGTATCTTGCACATCTAAGTCATCAATTTTGCAGTGTTAGGATGTGTGTCCTTTTCAAAGGACATTCGAACATTCTAAGATATTTATCTCACACCGCAACTTGCTAAATCTCTTCTCATCCAAGGGCTTTGTGAAGATATCGGCTACTTGTTCTTCAGTCTTCACGTGCTCGATGGAGATGTCACTCTTCAACACATGATCACGAAGAAAATGATGACGGATATGAATGTGCTTTGTCTTCGAGTGCTGAACTGGGTTATGAGAAATCTTGATGGCACTCTCATTGTCACAATAGAGTGGCACATTCTTCACATTGATGCCATAGTCCTTGAGAGTTTGCTTCATCCATAGCAATTGAGCACAACATGATCCATCAGCAATGTACTCAGCTTTAGTAGTAGAGAGTGATACGTAGTTCTGTTTCTTTGAAGACCAGCAGACAAAGGATCGTCCGAGGAAATGGCATGTGCCTGATGTTGACTTGCGGTCCACATGATCACCAGCATAGTCAGAGTCTGAATATCCAATGAGATCAAAAGCCGAGCCCTTGGGATACCATAATCCAAGTGTTGGAGTGTGAGCTAGATATCGAAGAATATGCTTCACAACCTTATGGTGTGATTCCTCCGGTGTAGCTTGAAAACGGGCACACATGCAAACACTAAGCATAATATCTGGCCTAGATGCACATAAATACAATAAAGAACCAATCATGGAGCAGTATGCCTTTTGATCGAAGTCAATACCGTTTTCATCAGTGCATAGATGGCCATTTGTGGGCATAGGGATTTTGACACCTTTGCAATCTTGCATGCCGAATTTCCTCAATACATCCTTGAGGTATTTCTCTTGAGATATGAATATGCCATTGCGTTGTTGACGAATCTGAAGACCTAAGAAGAATTTTAATTCTCCCATCATAGACATTTGATATTCTTCACTCATCATGTAGGCAAATTCATCACTTTAGCGTTAGTCAGTACAGCCAAAGATGATATCATCAACATATATTTGGCACACGAATAATTCATCATCATAAGCTTTGGTGAAAAGAGTTGGGTTAAGTGAACCGGGTTTGAAGCCTTTCTTCATGAGGAATTCCTTCAAAGTATCATACCACGCCCGAGGGGCCTGCTTCAAACCATAGAGGGCCTTATTGAGTCCGAAGACTTTATCAGGATGCTTTGGATCTTCAAAACCTGGGGGTTGAGAAACATATACTTCTTCCTCAAGCTTACCATTGAGGAATGCACTTTTCACATCCATTTGATATAAGATGATATTATGATGGTTAGCATAAGCAAGTAATATGCGAATAGCCTCAAGTCTAGCAACAGGTGAAAAAGTTTCATCGAAATCAATTCCTTCAACCTATGTGTAGCCTTGAGCTACAAGTCGTGCCTTATTCCTCACCACAAGGCCATTTTCATCTTGCTTGTTGCGGTAGATCCATTTTGTGCCAATGATATTGTGCTTGCGAGGGTCTGGTCGCTTGACAAGCTCCTAGACGTTGTTGAGCTCGAACTGATGTAATTCCTCTTGCATAGCTTGAATCCACTCGGGCTCCAGAAATGCTTCATCTACCTTAGTGGGCTCTGTGATAGAGACGAAAGCAAAGTGCCCACAAAAGTTAGATAAATGTGAAGCTTTCGAGCGTGTGAGAGGACCTGGTGCGTTGATGTCGCTGATGATTTTCTGAATCTGCACTTCATTAGCGACGCGAGGATGAGCTGCTTGACGATGAGGAATTTGCCACAGGAGGTATTTCATCTGCCACAGGAGGTAGGTGCTCTCTTTGCGAGCCATTAGTCTCATCGAACTGCACATCTACAGTTTCAACAACCTTGTGGTGATAGGTGTTGAAGACTCTGTAGGTGTGCGAGTCCTTACCATAACCAAGCATAAAACCTTCATGTGCTTTCGGTGCAAATTTAGAACAGTGATGAGGATCTCTAATCCAGCATTTAGCACCGAAGACTTTGAAATAACTCACATTGGGTTTCTTATCAGTGAGGAGTTCATATGCAGTATTCTTGAAGAATTTGTGAAGATATACCCTGTTGATGATGTGGCACGCAGTATCAATTGCCTTAGGCCAGAAGTGAGGAGGCGTCTTGTACTCATCAAGCATAGTGCGGTCCATCTCAACAAGAGTCTTGTTCTTGCACTCCACGACGCCATTTTGCTGAGGAGTATAAGGAGCAGATAACTCATGAGTAATACCAAGTTCATCAAGATAGTCATCGAGACCGGTGTTCTTGAACTCAGTTCCATTGTCACTTCTGATGTGCTTGATCTTCACACCAGAGTTGGTTGAAGCCCTCGAGGAAAATTGTTTGAAGACTTCCTGCACTTCAGTTTTGTAAGTGATGATATGCACCCATGTATAACGAGAATAATCATCAACAATGACAAAGTGATATAAAGGTGCAGCATTAGTAAATGTGGCATAGTGAGTAGGGCCAAAGAGATCCATGTGAAGCAGTTCAAATGGACGAGTGGTAGTCATGATGGTCTTTGAGGGATGCTTGGCCTTGGTCATCTTTCCAGCTTCACAAGCTCCACGCAAATGGTCCTTGAGGAATTTGACACCCTCGATGCCAATGACATGCTTTTTCTTCGCGAGCGTGTGCAAGCTCCTCATCCCAGCATGACCAAGTCGTCGATGACATAGCCAGCCTTCTCAAGCTTTTGCAAGTAGACATATAGCAGGTTGTGGTCCTGTAGAGAAATTAACAATATACAAATCTCCTCTCCTAAAGCCTTCGAAGACTTTGGAATTGTTAGCTTCTATGATCACAACACAACGATACTTGCCAAAGACAACAACCATATCAAGATCACAAAGCATTGAGACAGACATGAGGTTGAACCCTAAGGACTCGACAAGCATGACTTTTTCCATGTGTCGATCCTTTGAGATTGCAACCTTACGTAGACCCAATACCTTGTTTTTGCCTTTGTCGGCGTAGGTGATATGCTTCAGATGCGATGGAGATAAGGGAGTGTCCATCAATAGATTCTTTTCACCAGTCATGTGATTTGTGCATCCACTATCGAGGACCCACTTAGTGGCTTTGGGTTGATCATCCTGCAGATGAATTAGTGCAGCTTACGAACTCATATACTTCATCAGTGAATAATATGACATCAATTCATCAGATCAATTTCATCAAGCAATAGAACAGCTATAGCAATGTGAGGACGTGAGAAATGAAAATTCATTTCTTCATTATTAACTTGCGTCCTTTCAAGCATATTCAGATCTCTAGCAAATTCTTCAGACGTTTAAGTACGTCTGGATACCTGACCCAGCATAAGAGATTAGTTCTTTTTATTCACCACCCACATCTGAAGGGGTGGCAAAGAGTTCATCATTCTGCGAGCTCCACAAGAAAACGGTGGCATAGAAGACAGTCCACTTCGTTTCACATAAGAGAGGTTAGGGTAAGCATATGAATAAGCAGAGAATTTTTTTGAAGATTTATGAACATAATGATTTGAAGAATAATGCACATATCCACAATCCTTAGCCTTTCCCTATGAAACAGATGTGTTAGCACAATGATGGTCATCTGAGGACTTTGATCCATGTGAAGAATGTGGTCCATATGAGGAATTTGATCTGGGGTTCCTATTCTTCACAGGTGGTGTCATGATGACATTCACCTCAAGACTTTTAAGGCACCTTTTGGGAACGCAGATTTTCTTCATAGGGGGGTCGTTCCTGCAGTTAGTGCCAACATATCTGGCAAATACTTCACCATTCTGATTTTTGAACAGTTTGTAATTGGAGTCAAATGACTGATCAGTAGAATATGAAGATTCACATGTAAAGCTAGATAAAGTAGATGGATCCATTGAAGGTCCCTTTGCAGCAACCCATGAGGTTTTGGGATACTGCTCGGGTTTCAAGTAGGTCCCATCAGCATTGAGTTTCCTCTCAAAGGCAATACCCTCTTTCCTAGGGTTCCTGTTGAGGATATGCTTTTTGAGCACATCACAAAGATCCTGATGACCTTTGAGGCTTTTGTACATGTAGCGACCCGACCTCAAACGGTCAAGCCTCTGTGTATCTGTGCCATCCCTGGATCGGTATGCCGTTGCCTAGTAGTTCATTTGAGGTAGGTCTAATCTATACATCCTTGTCACGGTCGTGTAAGCTTATTTTTGCC
Organism: Triticum urartu; assembly: GCF_003073215.2. Lineage (NCBI taxonomy): Eukaryota > Viridiplantae > Streptophyta > Magnoliopsida > Poales > Poaceae > Triticum > Triticum urartu. The sequence goes on along the minus strand of NW_024111874.1, from coordinate 35,877 downwards.
TCGCTAAATGTAGATGTGGTTTGGGAAGCGAACATGGTGAGACATGAGTGACAAAGTAGTAATCAGGACCAAGACTTGTAAATGAACTACCTGGGCGGTATTTGGTTTGAATGGTGGCGAAGTACAGTGGGAACATGCATGGCTAATCCATGGTGGTGCACCACTAGTGGTCGGCCGCCCAGGCTCAAAGAGATCAATCGTATTCTCATGTCTAGAAGCTCCCGTGTGCAGCCACAAACCAATATGGGCTCTGGCTTAGTTGAGTAGATAGTGTGACCTCTTCCGGGATAGGCTAGCAGATGTAGAATGAGTAGGTGTACCGGCCTATCCGTGGGTTAAGGGGAAATACTTTCAAAAGACTATGTCTCAGTCATCCTGTTCTCAAACACCAGGCAGTGCGAGAATTTCAAGGGAGGCGATCGAGTCTTATGGGGAAAAGTGCGCAAACCTCTGCAGAGTGTTAAAACCTAATCGATTAGCCGTGTCCCCGGTTACGGACAACTTGAGCATCTAGTAGTGGAAATGTTGGGAGATCTCACCACTCTTAATTAAACAGTTGGGTTTTAAATGAAACTTTGGGAATGGATTGAGTTGGGTTTGCCAACTCATCCTATGCTATACAGTAGTGGTAGAATAATATCTTTTATTCTAGGGAAAAACTAGCTTTATGAAAAAACTAAACTTAGAGCTTTCCACCATCCAAATTGCATGTACAAATAGGTTCATTATTCTTATGATGTGACTTGCCAGTACATTCAATGTACTGACCTACAGGTCTGCAATGTCTTATGTTGCAGGAATTTTCTATGATGAGTAAGAGTTACGTTGTAGGGTTATGGTCTACACTCAACTTGCCATTGGCGTTGATGGGGCTCCACACCCTTATGTTTGTTTCCGCTGAGACTTATGAGGTATATATCAGTTTTATGTTATTTATACATGTGATTGAACTTTGATATATACATTGATGTACTATGTGTGCCGGCATACCGATCCAAGGATGGCACAGATACACAGAGGCTTGACCGTTTGAGGTCGGGTCGCTACAGAGATGGTATCAGAGCACATGTTGACTGTAGGACGTGACCCTAGAAACTGGAAAGCCCTTAGGAAAGGATTTCTCTAAAACTTCATTTACAAAAAGATCCTTTACCTCTCTTCTTTTCTGAGCTTTATCAAATCTTTCCTTTTACCTCAAATAGTTAGACAATACCCCTTTTCCCTTTGACCGCATGGAGGATCTACTGATGAGACCACTCTGAGGAAGGCAAGATATCAGACAACTGAGGACCACTTCAGTGTAAAAGAGGACTTCGACATACATTAGAAGAGTTGAAGCTACAATAGTCAAAGACTCGAAGAATTTGAAGACACTGAAGAATTCCAAGATTTATATGACCTTTAGAAGACCAAACCCTTGTTGTATGACATCAACAAATAAAACTTATTTTCAAAATTGTATTGTTTGTATTGTGTGTATTTCTCTCTATCCCTCTTATCTCATCCCAACACCCTTGGACCCAATAGATGATGAATGAAGAAGGACTTGTATTCTCTGGACCGATCACTCAGTTGGAGGCAGAGCTATGGATTCAAAACATGGAGAATCACTTCAGGAGCAATTTGGTTGCAAGGAAGTATGAGGTTCAATACGCTCTTCAGTACTTTACAAAAAGTGCTGCAACCTGGTGGAAAATGCATCAAGCCATACAAGGATGTAATGGAGCAAAAACTTGGGAGGAATTGAAGAAGACTCTGTTGGGATCCCGTCTTATCCGGAAGCACAGTGATAAACTGATGAAGGAACCTTGTGCCTGCAAGATATGCGGAGAAATAGGACACACCCATGAAGAACACAAGGATGGATGCCCTCATTGTGAAGGAAATCACCAATCTGAAGAATGCCCAACCATGAAGGTTACTTGTTTCTTGTGTGAAGGAACTACGCACTACCCTGCCCAGTGTCATATTTATCCCAGGGTACAAGAAATTACCAAGCAGCAGAAGGAAGCAGTGAAAGAAGTCCTCAGGGAAAGTTTAAGAAAACCGGTGATGAAAGAAGATGTTGACGACCCAGATGGAGAAAGCCTAAACAGATTTTACTCCAATGCTTGCTATTCATGTGGAGAAGAAGGACATTTCTCACAATATTGCATGAAGGAAAAGCAAGAGTATCTGGGAGACTTCCCGATAGAAGAAGTGGAGTTTGATCCACAAGAGATAGAAGAATTGATCGGAACAAAGAAGTCAAGGAAGAGAAAGAGCATGTATCCCCAGAACAACCCAGTTTCTGCAAAAAAAGACTTGAGTCATACCACTTGTTACAGGTGCAGGGATTTAGGTCATTACACTAGCAAATGCCCAGCAAGGGAGCCAAGATAACCACCAGGAAGCCCCTGGATTTGTCTGAAGTCATTTGTTTACGCTGCAAAGGAGTAGGAAATTTTGCCAGAGAATGTTCAGACTCGAGGAAAGCTTGGGCTGAGTAGTTGAGATCTTGATATTGGAATAAAGCATGTAATAAATGTGGAATACACTTCTATTTTTGGGGATGTTGAGTTGAGTTATGAAATGGAAATTGTAATGGTTCATGAAGAAATAAAAGTTGATATGTTTGAAATCCCATATGAGGTGTCATGAGTTCTTTGTTGATTGTGGGTGCCTCCCTCACTATGTCACCCAGACGTAAAACTTGAGCCCATGGGCAAGCTGACCCAAACCTTTCCCCCAAAATAACCACATTTCACCCAAGGAAATACATACAACATCCTGAGTACCCATTCTATCTTATACCTGCAGATGACAACCCTTTACGAGTCTTTTCTCAAGGGCCCAAAAATGATCATGACCCTGACTAGTGATCAGGATTACCCAAAAATCCTGAAGGACATGATGAAGCATATTCATCTTGAAGGAGATGCAGTCTACAAGGGTATCCTTTCATGGAGAAGGGAGTTGAACTTTGGTATGTGGAGGTACACCTCCACCATGTGAAGGGAGTTTGCCCAAAGACTATGGGGGAATACTTTTTCATTTCTCGAGTACCACGAGCAACATTCTTTGACTCTGTTCGTGAAGCTGTCATGGAAGCCATATGTCAGATTGGAGAAATACTAGAAGCAAGACTCCGTCACACTCAGGAATACCTAAGGGAGGTGCATGCAGAGATGATGGAGATGAAGGTCATGGCCACCATGATGAAGCAAAAGGTCGATGATTTGAAGGACCACATCGCACAATTCTAGTGGGACTGAAGCATCTTCAAGAAGGGCAAATGAATAAAGATGGAAGTAATGCTTGACCATACCAAACTATGTGGATGGCAGCTTTTGTAATAGAGTAGTTTTGAAATTTGAGTTTTGAGTAGTGGTTAAGGATGTAATAAAGGGTTTGATATGAAGAGAATTATGGATGAACCAGTGCAATTTTTTTGGTGATACTTGTCTGTGTGAACACTTGACCAATGGAAAAGGAAATGTATTCCATAGAGTGAAGTTTGGACAAATGAGTTGGATTTTGGTTTTAGTTATGATGGTTACCCCAAGAGTATGCAGGAATGAAGTACTATTGGATTTAAAGGAGATGTAATGTTGGAATATGGAACAATAGTAACTCCAAGGATGAGTTAAAGATATACAAGTGTTGAAGTGGGCCATAACCCACAGGACCCAGGATTTGATAAGGAAACAAGCACAATCTTGTTGAAGAAAATAATTTTGAAAGAAGCTATGATTTCATCAGCATACATTTCATAGGAGGTTACGTAAAACCTGAGAGTTGTGAAGAAACGATAGAGATTTTGTGTGGCTTGCAGAACCAAGGGATTTACCCGAACCGGTTCGTGGAGAAGAGAAGTTCTGCAATGCTTGTGAGGATGCCCAAGTGTTAGAAAACATGATTCACTATTTGCGTATGTAGTAATGATTCAAGTACGGGATGGATTGGCCCCCATACCAGAGACTTCTATCATGAGCTATCATATGTTGATAGAAAATTAGAGAGCCTTAAAACCCTAGAAGAGTGTCGACACGACAAACCAAAGACCTTAGAATGGCAGGACGATGGAAACCCTGTATAGGCACCTATTGCCAATCATAGGTTATGCGGTGAGGTTCAACCCAGACCCATTTCCTGCAGGAGAAACCAAAAATTGTCGACCACCATGAGGTTTTCGATAGTTGTTTAGCATTGGCGACAGACCTGACAGCTAAGAAGACCCAGTCTCGGAAGGATCATATTTTGATGCAAGGACTCAAGATTTTGAGGAAAAGGTTATGCCTTACCTGAAGAGCCTTAAAGAAAGAGTTACTCTGGAGAATAAGAGAAGACCGACACCGTCAACCCAAAGGACAGAGTACATGGGTTTTGTTGGAACCGTGACCATGCTTCTAAGGGTGGTAGCACCCCATACCATGTGTTGATTAATGGATTTTCAAGGAGACCCCCCAAACCTAACCTTCTTTCTAGCCTCTCCGAATCTTGAGGACGATATTCATTTTAAGGGTGGTAGTTTGTAACATCCCAAAATTCTAAATTTTGGAATGTTATATTAAATAAATTATTATGATTGTTTGTTTGATTGTTGTGTGATCGATTGTGTGAAAATGATTAGAAATTGAAAACTTTTTGAAAGTTGAATGAGAGGGAATAAAAGGACTTCCCCAAAACTTTCCATCTTGCATTTTGATCTCACTGAGTTCAAATTCATTTCATTACAAAACCCTAAAGTGAAGATAATATGATTTCTTCCATTTAAAGAAATGAAAAGGGGTTCAAAAATGATTTGAATTCCATTTGAAATATTTCAAATTTAGAAACTTTAAGCAACTCAATGAGTTCATGAGGGAAGATAAAATGACTTCTTCATATTTGAAGAAAGAGAGTTGGAAGTTTCAAAGAAATAAATTGGAAGTCACTTCGAAGTTATTTGAAACTCATTTTCCATTCGAAGTTATTTGAAATTCCAAATTCAAATCCTCTTGGGAGTTATTTAGTTTTATATTCAAATTATTTATCTCCTAAAAATAAATAAATGGAAATAAGGGTAAAATGATTCCCTTCAATGGAAAATTAGGAGAAAATAAATTTGAAATCATTTTGCTATTTAAAAATGATTTTTATTGATTTTAAATGCAACAGTAGAATTGTTTGACTTTTATGAATTTTTATGGAATTTAGTTGAACTTGAAAAATAGTTCATCTTATTGTTGCTATTTTTCTGAACATTTTGGTATATAATATGCCTATGTAAATATTTTACTTATTTTCCTCTGTTGCAGTTTTCTGTTCTGTTTGTTTTTAAAAAAATCACACAGGCGCCACCTGGACCGAAATAGGTTTCGGCCCAGGGGCAAACCATGTGGCCCAGCCGGATTAAGGGCCCACAGCCTGCTCGCGAAGCGCTTACGTGGCTCCCGCCCGTTCTCTCTCTCTCGCTCATGTCTCCCTAGTCGCTGACACCGGGGCCACTCTACGGTGCTAACTTCGCAGACCCGGCGATGAGCCAACACATCAACCACCGGGCCGAACGTCTTAGGGATAAGAGATTATCCATGGTCGAGTTCTTCGGTTAGAAGCTGAGCCTCTCTCCATTTGCACTGTTTCGGCCTACACCACTTGTACGACGCCACTCGCTCTTTGGATCTCGGGGAGGGAGCTTCCTGCGGAGTAAAGGCCAGTAAAACGCGACTGTTATCTTCACCAAATAATTGCCCAGTCAGGAGAACTTGTTAACATGTTTGTGCCCTAGGAGGGGTATGCGGGGCTCCGACTGGCGTCTCACGGGGGAGGGGAGCGGGCGTGCCTGGTTGACCGAGGATGCGGCAACACGGGACGCACGCGCGGACGATCTTTCTTCCTTCCGCATGAGGACAGCGCCTACGACGCATCGGAAGCTAGCGCGCATTTTTTCCTTTCGTCCGTTAGGTCGCTTCTGTAAGGCACCCCCGTTGTATTATGTTTTCTTTTATTAATTTATTATTGGTTTAGTATTAGATCGGTTAACCGGGGTTTCCTTAAACCGCGGGTTTTATTAAAAAAAACGATCAGTTTTTGTTTTAGTTAGCCGCCACCGCCGTTTTACTTAGATAGCGACTGTTCGCTGTATAAGCTTCCACAGCGAACACTGCTCAGCCACCCGCAAGCCGCCACGTGGCCAGGGCCTGTTCGCAGTTATTTTTCTGTTTAGTCCCTGAGTTTTACAGATTAGTCCCTGAACTTCAGATAGCCATATCTTTTTAACCGTAGGTCCAAATTCGATGAAACCAGTGGCAAAATGTTCGTCTCGAATAGATTTATGCAGAGGACCAACTTTGAAAACTTTTGTCCAATTTCAAATTTGAATTTATTCATATTTGAGTTCAAACTTCAACTGACCATAACTCCTAAACCGTAGCCCAGATTGAGTTGATTCTTTTTGCACCATGTCACCGTAGCCAAACCCTACCACTTGGACCATTGTCACATATTTTCACACACCTATGATCTATCTATGATACTTTTAGTACTATGCTTTATATGCATGATTGATCACATCACATCTTTGCCCCCTATGTCACATGTTGTTTTGCACTTAGGATATTTCCATGCTAGTTAAGTGTGTTGAATGTTCATTTGGTTTTTCCAAGACTTTTTGCTTTGCATGTTCTTCTTGGTTCTCTGAAATGATTGCTTATGCGAATGCAATGTTGACTTTATAGATTTTCATCAGATAATGATGTATAGTTCTATTAAGTAAAATTCTAAGAGCGATATAATCTTCATCAACTATTACCAGGAAAGTTCACATTTGACCATTCTTCCAATTACCTATGTTTATATTATGCACTTAGTCCTTTTGTGGTAGGATTGCATGGTAGGATTTATTGGTGCTACATGGCTATGCCGTTACCTAGTAGTTCATTTGAGGTAGGTCTGATCTATACATCCTTGTCACCGTAGTGTAAGTTTATTTTTGCCTCGCTAAATGTAGACGTGGTTTGGGAAGCGAACATGGTGAGACATGAGTGACAAAGTAGTAATCAGGACCAAGACTTGTAAATGAACTACCTGGGCGGTATTTCGTTTGAATGGTGGCGAAGTACAGTGGGAGCATGCATGGTTAATCCATGGTGGTCTCTTTGAGCCTGGGCGGCCGACCACTAGTGGTGCACTACTAGTGGTCGGCCGCCCAGGCTCAAAGAGATCAATCGTATTCTCATGTATAGAAGCTTCCGTGTGCAGCCACAAGCCAATATGGGCTCTGTCTTAGTTGAGTAGATAGTGTGACCTCTTCCGGGATAGGCTAGAAGATGTAGAATGAGTAGGTGTACCGGCCTATCCGTGTGTTAAGGGGAAATACTTTCGAAAGACTATGTCTCGGTCATCCTATTCTCAAACACCAGACAGCGCGAGAATTTCAAGGGAGGTGATCGAGTCTTGTGGGGAAAAGTGCGCAAACCTCTGCAGAGTGTTAAAACCTAATCGATTAGTCGTGTCCCGGTTACGGACAACTTGAGCATCTAGTAGTGGAAATGCTGGGAGATCTCACCACTCTTAATTAAACAGTTGGGTTTTAAATGAAACTTTGGGAATGGATTGAGTTGCGTTTGCCAACTCATCCTATGCTATACAGTAGTGGTAGAATAATATCTTTTATTCTAGGGAAAAACTAGCTTTATGCAAAAACTAAACTTAGAGCTTTCCACCAGACAAATTGCATGTACAAATAGGTTCATTATTCTTATGATGTGAATTGCCAGTACATTCAATGTAGTGACCTACAGGGCTGCAATGTCTTATGTTGCAGGAATTTTCTACGACGAGTAAGAGTTACGTTGTAGGGTTACGGTCTACACTCAACTTGCCATTGGAGTTGATGGGACTCCACACCTTTATGTTTGTTTCCGTTGAGACTTATGAGGTATATATCAGTTTTATGTTATTTATACATGTGATTGCACTTTGATATATACATTGATGTACTATGTGTGCCAGCATACCGATCCAGGGATGGCACAGATAAACAGAGGCTTGACCGTTTGAGGTCGGGTCGCTATAGTAGATGCCTGTCATATACAATTCCTTCAGCCCTGCATGGTCAGTGATACTTGCAGCATCCTCAGATGAGGAATTAGTAATAGCAGAGACATTTGAAGAATTTGCAGCAATAGAAGCATTTGAGCATTCAGGTGAAGAATTAGCAGATTCACATTCAATGCACTTCAAACATGGAGGATTAAATTCTTCCTGAGCAGCTATGATTTGTTGAGAAAGTAATGAATCACACTCCTTCTGAAGATCTTCATAATTCACTCTTAACTGCTCAAGATCTTGCTTTCTTTGAAGAAATTCATAAGAAAGCTTCTCATGATCAGATAAGAGAGTGTTATGATGACTCTGAAGGTTATCAAACTTGGACTAGAGTCCCTGAAGACTTTTAGCCAAAGCTTTAGAACAATCCATTTCTTCACCCAACATATCGTCGCTCTCATCTAGCATGTTTTGAACTTTTTCCAAAGCTCTTTGTTGTTTAGTGGCAGGGGAAGCAAGTTTGACATAACTGGGTCCAAATTCATCACCAGATTCATCATCACTAGACTCGGATAGGTAGCATTCAGTTACCTTGGCACCTTTTTCCATAAGGCATGGTGCTGAGGATGTTGATTCTGGATTGAAAGTCATAGCCTTGCGCGATTCTATGAAGTCCTCAGACCAGGGTTCATGGTGAGACCGTTGGCCTTCATAGACCTCAGAGAGTCGGTCCCAGATGAGCTTCACATGGTAGAGATGCATAACGTTCCTGAATTGATTTTGTGACAGGCCGAAGTAGATGATTTCCTTCGCCGTGAGGTTGAGTAGCGTGTACTTGCGAATATCATCAGCCTCTGCCATCTTGCATAGGTCAGTAAGACCAATCTCGGTGATGGTCCAGAGTTCACTGTTCATCGCCATGAGGCGCTTCTTCATCATGGCCTTCCACATGGGATAATCATGACCGTCAAAGATGGGGCATGTCACAGTCTTCATTCTTGCGGTCGACATAACTAAAACTCCAGGCGGTTAAACCAAAATCACACAGAACAAGGGAGTACCTTGCTCTGATACCAATTGAAAGTGCGTTAAGTCGACTAGAGGGGGGTGAATAGGCGATTTTTATGAATTCTTCACTGAGGAATTTCGGGTTGAGGAAATTCCTAAGCAAAAAATTACTTGCGGCGGAATAAGTACTCAGATGTATACATGACATAACATAAACATGGATATCATGATGAAATGAAAACAGACACAGAGTACAAAAAGCATAAGCACAGGATAAAACAGAATGAAGAAAAACAAACTGACGAAATTGAACTAAGGAAATCGAGAAAGTCTTCAGTCAAAGCCTTCAAACAGATATGAACAAGCACACAACATAGTAATGAGGAAATGAAGGGGTTGAGGAAATAGAACCAGTAAGATTGGTGAAGACAATGATTTGGTAGACCAGTTCCAACTGTTGTGACAATAGTACGTCTGGTTAGAGCGGCTAGGTATTTAAACCTGAGGACACACAGTCCTCACCGTATTCTCCTTGAACTAAGGTCACACAGACCTCGTCCAATCACTCGTGGTAAGTCTTCAGGTGACTTCCAAACCTTCACAGACTTGGTCACTCGGCGGTCCACAATTTCCTCTTGGATGCTCTAGACCATGACGCCTAACCATCTGGAGGATGCACAATCCTCAAAGGTAACAAGTGTCGGTTCCACACAGGAACAATCTCTTCAGTGATGCTCAATCACTTTGGGTTTGTAGGTGTTTGGTTTGGGGTTTTGGGTTTTTCCTCACTTGATGATTTTTGCTCAAAGTCCTCGCAGGATGGGATGTTCTCAATGACAAGTGTCAGTTTCTCGCGGAGCAGCCAACCAGCTATTGGTTGTAGGGGGCGGCTATTTATATCCTAAGGAGTAGCCCAACATGATAAGTCATAAATGCCCTTCAATGATATGACCGTTAGGTGGGTAGATATTTTGGGACAGCTGGCGCATAGCACAGCAACGGTCAGAAATTTGACTATCAAATTCCTCAGGGCTATCATGTTCCTCACTTGTAGGTAATTCGCACTGGCCAATTCCTAACTCCTTAGTCAGAACAAATTCCTCAGAGACGAGAAGAACTTCGTCTCTGTCACTGAAAAATTGACTGAACTGTATGTGATTTCCAATGGCTTCACTCGAAGGGATTGGTAGGTGTAGGATTTTGAGATGAGCATCACTTGGAAACTTTTCCTTAGTTTTACCTCGACCCCCTTTAACAGTACGGTGTTTCCTATGACTCAAGAAAGATAAAATGAAACTACGAAAACAAATTTCTTCATGCTTCATGTTCCTCATATGAATAACAAGTCTTCACGGTCACACCAATTTCTTCACTTTCAAAGTCTTCAGAGATCCAAAGTCTTCAGTCGAAGACATTCATTTTTAGGGATCGACTTTCTCTGTAAATATCAAACTCCTCATAGACTTATAGACATGTGTACACTCACAAACACATTAGTCCCTTAACCTATAAGTCTTCAATACACCAAAATCACTAAGGGTCACTAGATGCACTTACACCTGGACACCTCCACCGACCTCTTCGAGTCGGCTCGGCGCGTGCAACCCGCCCGGGTTCAACCACGCCGTAAGCGTGCCTTCTTTGGTTTCACGCAAGGCTTGGAGCCTGCAGAAAACTCTGCATCTGGTGGGGCGGCTCTCGTTTATTTAGATGATGAGTCCTCCACCAGAGAGACAGAGTCAATCTATCAGCTTCAAGATGGCGGGCTTGGGGGCTATTCCGATGGCAACAGTATTCCGGACCCCTATGAGCCGTCGTGCAGGGCTGCTATCTTTATGGCTAGTGCACATCTGGTTCTAAATTCATCAACAGCTGCAGCTATAACATCTAGACTGACTACGGCTCTGACAGCTGGGGCTGGTGGCCTAGTTGTACCGCCGGCTCAAGTTCTGTCAGATCTTTTGGGCTCTCTGAACACTTTTCTTGCAACAGAGGTAACTACAGTGAATCAGGCAGAGCGCAATGCAGAGACTGGAAAGATTTAGGCGGAGATCCCTAAGGCCCAGGAGGATGTCAACATGGAGAACGCCGGGATGGCGGAAGAATGGGCTCAGATCGCGGCTGAGTTGGAGCGAGTAAGGGTGGAGGCTTGGCACTTAAATCTGGATCACAATGCCTCTAACGCAGTTCTTCGTAGGAGGCACCAGACCCGCCTGCATTTGCATTATGAGGCTATGAATTTGTTTAACACCCCTGGAGCAGGCCCAAGCACTCTAGGCATTCGGGTAAACCCTCAATTAAACCCGGACGGTCCTAGAAGTGGGGCGGTGGCTCAGCCTCGACAGCCTGAGCCGGCACGAAGGGATGAGCGGATGCCTAACTAGCCCCAAATCAAACGCCACCTCAACGTTTCTTGACACCACCGCCGGGGCATTTTTCTAACCCGGTGGATAACATGATAGGAGCGGCAACATGGCTGGCGGCTATTCCGATCGAGGGCGAGTCACCGGTTGCGGTGGAGACCCGGAATGCAGTGCAGCTCCTTCAAACGGTTGTCGCGCAGCAGGTGGCTTACTCATATAGTAATGATCGTGTTCATTCCACCCCGCACCCAAGTCGAAGTTACAGCCAGCGTATTGAGTCACCGACGGTTTCCAGCAGCAAGAGGCGTCGTAACCCGCCTCGTGATGATAACCCGCCCCATGAAAATAACCTATTGGTCAATGCTCAGGCTATTGTGGATCAAGCTAGAGATCGTCGTGAGGCGGAAGCGGCGGCTCAACTGGGGGCTTATCAACAACCGATGTCTACTACATAACCTTATTATTGTAGACTCATATTGGGCCTCCACGCGCAGAGTTTTGTAGGACAGTAGCAAATTTCCCTCAAGTGGATGACGTAAGGTTTATCAATCCATGGCAGGCGTAAGATGAAGATGGTCTCTCTCAAACAACCCTGCAACCAAATAACAAAGAGTCTCTTGTGTCCCCAACACACCCAATACAATGGTAAATTGTATAGGTGCACTAGTTCGGTGAAGAGATGGTGATACAAGTGCAATATGGATAGTAGATATAGGTTTTTGTAATCTGAAAATATAAAAACAGCAAGGTAACTAGTAACAAACGTGAGAAAAAACGGTATTGCAATGCTTCGAAACAAGGCCTAGGGTTCATACTTTCACCGGTGCAAGTTCTCTCAACAATGATAACATAATTATATCATATGACAATCCCTCAACATGCAACAAAGAGTCACTCTAAACTCACTAATAGCCGAGAACAAACAAAGAGATTATTGTAGGGTACGAAACCACCTCAAAGTTATTCTTTCTGATCGATCTATTGGGCTATTCCTATAAGTGTTACAAACAGCCCTAGAGTTTGTACTAAAATAACACCTTAAGATACACATCAACCAAAACCCTAATGTCACCTAAATACTCCAATGTCACCACAAGTATCCGCGTGTTTGATTATACGATATGCATCACACAATCTCAGATTCATCTATTCAAACCAACACAAAGAACTTCAAAGAGTTCCCCAAAGTTTCTACCGAAGAGTCAAGACGAAAACGTGTGCCAACCCCTATGCATAAGTTTACAAGGTCACAGAACCCGCAAGTTGATCACCAAAACATACATCAAGTATATCACATGAATATCCCATTGTCACCATAGATAAGCACATGCAAGACATACATCAAGTGTTCTCAAATCCTTAAAGACTCAATCCGATAAGATAACTTCAAAGGGAAAACTCAATCCATTACAAAAAGGTAGAGGGGGAGAAACATCGTAAGATCCAACTATAACAGCAAAGATCGCAGTACATCAAGATCGTGCCAAATCAAGAACAAGAGAGAGAGAGAGAGAGAGAGAGAGATCAAACACATATCTACTGGTACATACCCTTAGCCCCGAGGGTGAACTACTCCCTCCTCATCATGGAGAGCGCCGGGATGATGAAGATGGCCACCAGTGATAATTCCCCCTCCGGCAGGGTGCCGGAACAGGGTCCTGGTTGGTTTTTGGTGGCTACAGAGGCTTGCGGCGGTGGACTCCCGATCTAGGTTTATTTCTGGGGGTTTCTATATTTGTAGGAATTTTTGGCGTCAGGAACAAGTCAGGGGTGTCCACGAGTCAACCACAAGGACGGAGGGAGCGCCTTGGCGGGGTGGGTGCACCCTCCACCCTTATGGAGGCCTCGTGGCTCTTCTGGCCCAACTCTTTTGCTTCGGGGGCTTATTTTGGTCCATAAAAAATCACTGTAAATTTTCAGCGCATTTGGACTCCGTTTGATATTCCTTTTCTGCGAAACTCAAAAACAAGGAAAAAGCAGAAACTAGCACTGGGCTCTAGGTTAATAGGTTAGTCCCAAAAATCATATAAATGCATATAAAACATCCAAGATAGATAATATAATAGCATGGAACAATCAAAAATTATAGATACGTTGGAGACGTATCCAGCATCCCCAAGCTTAATTACTGCTCGTCCTCGAGTAGGTAAATGATAAAAACAGAATTTTTGATGTGGAATGCTACCTAACATATTTATCCATGTAATGTCATTATTGTGGCAAGAATATTCAGATCCATAAGATTCAAAACAAAAGTTTAATATTGACATAAAAACAATAATACTTCAAGCATACTAACAAGGCAATTATGTCTTCTCAAAATAATATGGCCAAAGAAAGCTTATCCCTACAAAATCTTATAGTCTGGCTATGCTCCATATTCATCACACAAAGTATTAAAATCATGCACAACCCCGATGATGAGCCAAGCAATTGTTTCATACTTTTGGTGTTATCAAACATTTTCAACTTTCACGCAATACATGAGTGTGAGCCATGGACATAGCACTATAGGTGGAATGGATGGTGGTTGTGGAGAAGACAAAAAGGAGATAGTATCACATCAACTAAGCGTATCAACGGGCTATGGAGATTCCCATCAATAGATATCAACGTGAGTGAGTAGGGATTGCCATGCAACGGATGCACTAGAGCTATAAGTTTATGAAAGCTCAAAAAGAAACTAAGTGTGTGTGCATCCAACTTGCTTGCTCACAAAGACCTAGGGCAATTTGAGGAAGCCCAATGTTGGAATATACAAGCCAAGTTCTATAATGAAAAATTCCCACTAGTAAATGAAAGTGACAACATAAGAGACTCTCTACCATGAAGATGATGGTGCTACTTTGAAGCACAAGTGTGGTAAAAGGATAGTAGCATTGCCCCTTCTCTCTTTTTCTATTTTTTTTTTGCTTTTTGTGTTTTTTGGGGCCTTCTATTTTTTGGCCTTTCCTCTTTTTTTCCTCACATGGGACAATGCTCTAATAATGAAGGTCGTCACCCTTTTATTTACTTTACAACTCAAAAATTACAACTCGATACTTAGAACAAAATATGACTCTATATGAATGCCTCCGGCGGTGTACCGGATGTGCAATGAATCAAGATTGGCATGTATGAAAGAATTATGAATGGTGGCTTTGCCACAAATACGATGTCAACTACATGATCATGCAAAGCAATATGACAATGATGAGGCGTGTCATAATAAATGCAATGGTGGAAGTTGCATGGCAATGTATCTCGGAATGGCTATGGAAATGCCATAATAGGTAGGTATGGTGGCTGTTTTGAATAAGGTATAAGGTGGGTGTATGGTACCGGTGAAAGTTGTGCGGTACTAGAGAGGCTAGCAATGGTGGAATGGTGAGAGTGCGTATAATCCATGGACTCAACATTAGTCATAAAGAACTCACATACTTATTGCAAAAATCTATTAGTAATCAAAACAAAGTACTACGCGCATGCTCCTAGGGGATAGATTGGTAGGAAAAGACCATCGCTCATCCCGACTGCCACTCATAAGGAAGACAATCATTAAATACCTCATGCTCCAACTTTGTTACATAACGGTTCACCATACGTGCATGCTACGGGACTCACAAACCTTAACACAAGTATTTGTCAAATTCACAACTACTCACTAGCATGACTCTAATATCACCATCTTCATATCTCAAAACAATCATAAGGAATCAAACTTCTCATAGTATTCGATGCACTTTATATGAAAGTTTTTATTATATCCATCTTGGATGCCCATCATATTAGGACAAAATTCATAACCTAAGCAAATTACCATGTTGTTTGAAGACTCTCAAAATGATATAGGTGAAGCATGAGAGTTCATCAATTTCTTTAAAATAAAACTACCGTCGTGCTCTAAAAAGATATAAGTGAAGCACTAGAGCAAATGACAAACTACTCCAAAAGATATAAGTGAAGCACAATGAGTAGTTGAATAATTATGTGACTACGTGAAGACTCTCTAACACAAATAAAATTTCAGATCTTAAGTACTTTATTCAAACAGCAAGTAAAACAAAATAAAATGACATTGCAAGGATAGCACATATCATGTAAAGAAGCAAAAACTTAGGCTCAACCAAAACTGACCGATAGTTGTTGAAGAAGAAAGGTGGGATGCCTACCAGGGCATCCCCAAGCTTAGATGCTTGAGACTTCTTGAAATATTAATTAGGGATGCCTTGGGCATTCCCAAGCTTGAGCTTTTGTGTCACCTTAATTCCTTTCATATCGCAGTTTCTCTAAATCTTAAAAACTTCATCCACACAAAACTCAACAAGAACTCGTGAGATAAGTTAGTATAAATCAACGCATAAACCTTATCATTCTCTACTGTAGAAAATCACTAAAATTATAATTTAACATTGCATACTAAATTCCTCTGCATATTTAAGAGTCCTATCCTTAAATAGAATCATTAAACAAGCAAACATATGCAAACAATGCAAACATAACAGCAATCTGCCTAAACAGAACAGTCTATAAAGAATGCAAGAGGAATCACACTTCCAGAATTCCAAAAATTCTGAAAACTTACCACATTGTAGATGATTTGTTTTTATTCATTGCGTAAAAATTTCAAGAACTTTTTGTTTTTAAAATAGCAACATAAGGACTTGTAAAATAAGCATGGTAAAGCCTATACTTGACCTTTTTATTGAAATAAAAGATGAAAAACAATATTATAAATAATAGCAAGCAAATCCTAGTAAAATAAAATGACGCTCCAAGCAAAACACATATCATATGGTGAATAAAAATATAGCTCCAAGTAAAGTTACCGATGAACGAAGACGAAAGAGGGGATGCCATCAGGGGCATCCCCAAGCTTAGGCTCTTGGTTGTCCTTTAGTATTACCTTGGGTGCCTTGGGAATCCCCAAGCTTAAGCTCTTGCCAATCTTTATTCCGTAGTCCATCAAAACTTTACCCAAAACTTCAAAACTTCACAACACAAAACTTAGCAGAAAACTCGTGAGCTCCGTTAGTATAAGAAAATAAATCACCACTTAGGTACTGTCAAGACAAGATTAATAATTTTTCTCGCATGATTCCTACTATACCCTATCATTTTTACAATTTATATTAAGCAATATAAGCCATAGAAACTAGAAAACAAGCAAACCATGCATCGAAAACAGAATCTGTCAAAAACAGAACAGTTTGTAGTAATCTGTAACTCTCGAATACTTATGTAACTCCAACAATTCTGAAAAATTAGGAAAACCTGAGAAATTTGTTTATTAATCTTCTGTAAAAAGAATCAGTATGTTATCACACTTCTGTTAAAAATGAGAATTGTTTTCCTGAGCATAAAAGTTTCTATTTTTCAGCAAGATCAAGTCAACTATCACCATAGATCATCCTAAAGGCTTTACTTGGAACTTTATTGAAATAAAAGCTATAAAACATGATTAATACAGTAGCAAAATCATGTGAACACACAAAAACAGTAGGGGTAAATATTGGGTTGTCTCCCAATAAGCACTTTTCTTTAATGCCTTTTTAGCTATGCATGATGATTTAATGATGCTCACATAAAAGATAAGAATTAAAACAAAAAGAGAGCATCATGAAGCATATGACTAGGGCATTGAATCCTAACCCACTTCCTATGCATAGGGATTTTTTGAGCAAACAATTTATGGGAACAAGAATCAACTTGCATAGGAAGGTAAAACAAGCATAACTTCAAGATTTTCAACACATAAAGAGGAAACTTGATACTATTGAGATACGTAGAAGCATAAGTTCCTCTATCATAATAATTTTCAGTAGTATCATGAATGAATTTAACAATATAACCATCACATAAAGCATTACTTTCATGATCCATAAGCATAGAAATTTTACTACTCTTCACATAAGCAAAACTCTTGCCATTCATAGTAGTGGGAGCAAACTCAATGAAATAACTATCATGCGAGGCATAATCCAATTGAAAATTAAAATCATGATGACAAGTTTCATGGTTATCATTATTCTTTACAACATACATGTCATCACAATAATCATCATAGATAGCAACTTTGTTCTCATAATCAATTGGAATCTCTTCTGAAATAGTGGATTCATCACTAAATAAAGTTATGACCTCTCCAAATCCACTTTCATAATTATCACAATAAGATTCAACACCCTCAAAAATAGTGGGATCATTACTTCCTAAAGTTTACACTCTTCCAAACCCACTTTCATCAATATAAGCATCATAAATAGGAGGCATGCTTTCATCAATATAATCATCATAAATAGGAGGCATGCTTTCAAACATAGCCTCCCCAAGCTTGTGGCTTTGCATATCATTAGCATCATAGATATTCAAGAAATTCATACTCACAACATTGCAATCATACTCATCATTCAAAGATTTAGTGCCAAACATTTTATAGACTTCTTCTTCTAGCACTTGAGCACAATTTTCCTTACCATCAATTTCATGAAAGACATTAAAGAGATGAAGCATATGACGCAACCTCAATTCCATTTTTTGTAGTTTTCTATTATAGACTAAACTAGTGATAAACAAGAAACTAAAAGACTCGATTACAAGATCTAAAGACATACCTTCAAGCACTAACCTCCCCGGGAACAGCACCAGAAAAGAGCTTCATTGACGGGATGTGAGTGCCGCTTACCTAGCCTCCCCGGCAACGGCGCCAGAAAAGAGCTTGATGTCTACTACGCAACCTTCTTCTTGTAGACTCGTGTTGGGCCTCCAAGCGCAGAGTTTTGTAGGACAGTAGCAAATTTCCCTCAAGTGGATTACCTTAGGTTTATCAATCTGCGGGAGGCATAGGATGAAGATGGTTTCTCTCAGACAACCCTGCAACCAAATAACAAAGAGTCACTTGTGTCCCCAAGACACCCAATACAATGGTAAATTGTATAGGTGCACTAGTTCGGCAAAGAGATGGTGATACAGGTGCAATATGGATTGTAGATATAGGTTTTTGTAATCTAAAAATATAAAAACAGCAAGGTAACTAGTAACAAACGTGAGCAAAACGGTATTGCAATGCTTCGAAACAAGGCCTAGGGTTCATACTTTCACTAGTGCAAGTTCTCTCAACAATGATAACATAATTAGATCATATGACAATCCCTCAACGTGCAACAAAGAGTCACTCCAAAGTCACTAATAGCGGAGAACAAACAAAGAGATTATTGTAGGGTACGAAACCACCCCAAAGTTATTCTTTCTGATCGATCTATTGGGCTATTCCTATAAGTATCACAAACAGCCCTAGAGTTCGTACTAAAATAACACCTTAAGATACACATCAACCAAAACCCTAATGTCACCTATATACTCCAATGTTACCACAAGTATCTGCGGGTTTGATTATACAATATGCATCACACGGTCTTTGATTCATCTATTCAAACCAACACAAAGAACTTTAAAGAGTGCCCCAAAGTTTCTACCAGAGAGTCAAGATGTAAACGTGTGCTGACCCCTATGCATAAGTTCACAAGGTCATAGAACCCGCAAGTTGATCACCAAAACATACATGAAGTATATCACGTGAATATCCCATTGTCACCACAGATAAGCACATGCAAGATATACATCATGTGTTCTCAAATCCTTAAAGACTCAATCCGATAAGATAACTTCAAAGGGAAAACTCAATCCATTACAAGAAGGTAGAGGGGGAGAAACATCATAAGATCCAACTATAATAGCAAAGCTCGTGTTACATCAAGATCGTGCCAAATCAAGAACACGAGAGAGAGAGAGAGATATCAAACAGATAGCTACTGGTACATACTGAGGGAGTCCTGGACTAAGGGGCCCTCGGGCGTCCGGCCTGTTGGACATGGGCCGGACTATTGGGCCATGAAGATACAAGACTAAAGATTCTCTCACCCGTGTCCAGATGGGACTCTCCTTGGCGTGGATGGCAAGCTTGGCGTTCGGATATGAAGATTACTTTCTATGTAACCGACTTTGTACAACCCTAGTCCCCTCCGGTGTCTATATAAACCAGAGGGTTTAGTCCGTCTAGATGATCATAATCATATAGGCTAGGCTTCCAGGGTTTTAGCCATTACGATCTCATGGTAGATCAACTCTTCTAACCCCCATACTCATCAATATTGATCAAGCAGGATGTAGGGTATTACTTCCATCAAGAGGGTCCGAACCTGGGTAAAACATCGTGTCCCTTGTCTCCTGTTACCATCAACCTCAGACACACAGTTCGGGACCCCCTACCCGAGATCCGCCGGTTTTGACACCGACATTGGTGCTTTCATTGAGAGTTCCATTGTGTCGCTGTCAGAAGGTTTGATGGCTTCATCCATCATCTGCAACGATGCTGCCCTAGGGGAGGTTTTTCTCCCCGGCCAGATATTCGTATTCGGCGGCTTCGTACTACGGGCCAACTCGCTTGGCCATCTGGAGCAGATCGACAGCTACACCCCAGGTCACCAGATTAGTTTTGGAAACCTGGACTATGTCGCTGATATCCGAGGAGACTTGATCTTCCAAGGATTCACGACCCCAACCTCCGCTTTGGCCTTAGAGCCAGAGTGCCTCGCCAGTACCGAAGACAGGATTTCTAAACCCGACGGACTATCTGTGGCCACTAAGCCTAGTACGGGAGAGCCGGAGGAAGCAGCATCACCGGCATCCATCGCCAAGCCGGACCCTTCCCCGGACGACGGCTCCGAACTCTCGGAGTCACTATCGTGTGAGCTCGGCCAAGGAATTCCCTCCCCACCATACTCCACGAATTCTCTCCTCCCTCAACAAGCCTCGCCTTTAAGCGAGACTCTGGACTTGATGTGATCCCTCGTGCTTTCGGGGGAGCAACGTCCGAACTACGCCCAGCCCAGACTAGGGGCTGAGAGCGGGGAATTTTATGTCCCACCCACCACCCACTTCATCGCCATAGTAGAGGACTTAACTGACATGCTCGATTACGACTCAGAAGACATCAACGGTATGGATGACGATACTATAGAGGAGCAAGCTGAAAGCCTGCCGTTTACTGGATGCTAGATGGCCACCTCTTCGTATGACGTGTATATGGTGGACGCACCCAAGGAGGGTAACAGCGATAAAGAGAAAAATCCAGTAGAAGATAAACCTCCCGAGATACAACAAAAGCGCTAACGACGCCGCTCTAAATCACGCCGCAGCAAAGACAGCAATACCAGCACGAGAGAAAACAATACTCTGGATGATGCCGAAGACCAAGACAACCCCGTTGAGCAAAACTCTGAACAAGACAATCGGGAGGAGGGGCGAGTTAGCCCTGATAAACATGCTGCAAACGAAGACTCAGAGGACAGTAATTATCTTCCACCCTCCAAGGATGAGGTGAGCCTCGGAGATGAAGACTTTATCGTGCCTGAGGAACCTCTCGAGCAGGAGCGCTTTAAGCAACAGCTAATAGCCATTGCAGAAGAATACGACCTCGAGCGCCCAACCAAAAGTTACCCGAAGTGTAAACTGCTACCTCAATTCAATAACGAGGCACTTGAGCCCGTACCATCAGCGCGTAATGCGGCTAATCGACCACCACGTGGCCGGGACAAAACGACAACTCAAGCCGAACGTTGGCCCGTCCTACCTCATCGTAAAGGTAGAGACAAAACTGCTCAGGGATACACGTATGACCTACGGCAGGACCTGAAGAATAAAGTAGGTCCGGCTAGATCAATCTACGGATCACGGGGGCATGCCCTGACGCGCAACGACGGCTATCAAGCCGAACATGGAAAGCATAATCATGTCTGCGCCAAAAGCCGCAGACGGACTCCATCCGAACTACGTCACGACCTGGCCCGATATAGAGGCGTCGCACACCCCCTCTGCTTCACTGATGAAGTAATGGACCATGAATTCCCAGAAGGGTTTAAACCCATGAATATCGAATCATATGATGGAACCACAGATCCCGCGGTATGGATTGAAGACTTTATTCTCCATATTCATATGGCCCGCGGGGGCGATCTTCATGCCATCAAATACCTCCCGCTAAAACTCAAGGGGCCAGCTCGGCACAGGCTGAACAGTCCGCCCGAGAATTCCATTGGCAGCTGGGAAGACTTGGAAGACGCCTTCCGCAATAACTTCCAAGGTACATATGTCCGGCCTCCGGATGTCGATGACCTAAGTCACATTATCCAGCAGCCCGAGGAGTCAGCCAAGAAGCTCTGGACTAGGTTCTTAATTAAAAAGAACCAAATTGTCGATTGTCCGGACGCTGAAGCCCTCGCGGCCTTTAAACATAGTGTCCGAGACGAATGGCTCGCCCGCCACCTTGGACAAGAAAAAACAAAATCCATGGCAGCCCTTACCGCTCTGATGAACCGCTTCTACACAGGAGAGGACAGCTGGCTGGCTCGTAGAAGCAACATCACCAGTGACCCGGGCACTTTCGGAGTTCGAGACGGCAATGGCAAGTCACGACGCAATAAACACAAGCATCGAAATAATAATGAAGGAACGCAAGACACGGCAGTCAACACCGGATTCAGCGGCTCCAAACCCGGTCAACGGAAAAGTCCATTCAAGGCAAACAGAGACGGACCATCCAATTTAGACAAGATACTGGATCGGCCCTACCAGATTCATGGCACCCCTGATAACCCCGCCAATCATACCAATAGAAGCTGTTGGGTCTTCAAATAAGCCGGAAAGCTTAATGTCGAACACAAAGGGAAGGGGCCGCCTAGTGACAGTGATGATGAAGAGACTCGCCCACCAAACACTGGGGGTCAGAACCAATTTCCCCCTGAAGTAAAAACGGTAAACATGGTATACGTGACGCACACCCCTACAAGGGAGCACAAGTGCGCACCACGAGACACCTACGCCATAGAGTCGGTCCCCCCAAAATTTAACCAATGGGCGGCCTGCCCGATCGCTTTTGATCGCAAGGATCACTCAGTCAGTATTTGTCACGCATCCCTGGTCCTCGACCCAATCATCAATGGGTCATATCTCACGAAAGTCCTTATGGATGGCGGCAGCAGCCTTAATCTACTCTGCCAAGACACAGTCCGCAAAATGGGCATTGATCCTCCAAGAATCAAGCCCACCACAACTACCCTCAAGGGAGCAGTACCTGGCGTAGAAGCTCACTACACGGGCTCCATCACATTGGAAGTAGTTTTCGGTTCGCCAAACAACTTTCGAAGCGAGGGCTTGACCTTTGATATTGCCCCGTTCCGCATTGGCTACCATGCACTTCTAGGGCGTACTGCTTTTTCTTGTTTTAATGTGGTCCCACACTACGCCCATGCAAAACTTAAGATGCTCGGTCCACGCATCGTCATAACAATAAATGGAAATACGGAACGCTCCCTCCGTACAGAGGGTCACACTACGGCTAATACAGCCGAAGTACAAAGCGGCCTCATCAAGCCGCATATCTTATCAGTCATTAAGCCATCTGTCTCTATTAAACAGGACCGGTCAATCTCAAGGCTGGATTAGCAGTTCGACCTTCGTCATTCGCCTCATATGCCTGCGAAGTCTATACCGCGCATACATAATTATGCACTTAGAATACCCTGGTCATCGGCGGAGGCACAATACAGACAGGCCTACAAACACTCCCACAGCCTGTTTTTCTTTTCTAAACCATTTTTATCTTTTTCCACAGGTGGCTCAAAGGCTGGTCATCTCATGGACTCTTTTGGAGTTCGGCTTCATACACCTACTCAAAGGCTATTCCTGTGAAGGAGTCCTTTCACTGAGGCAAGGCGGCGCACACATGCGACAGGAGATCCAAATAATTCTTTGTACATCGCACTCTCTATTTCAAGCCTGTAAAGTGCCTTTTTTCCTCAGCCTTCGACCCCCAGCATGTCAAATAGCATGGGTTGAGGCGTTATTATCTGTAAGATGGTGATTGACGTATCAATCAGGTCCTAGTGAACATAATCTGTATTCAGTATTTGCTTTTTCTACATACCCGAATTTTGCTTCTTCGGTTGTTTCACACACGCACCTTGGCACAAATTGCTAGGGGCTCGATATGGGAACGAGTCGCCGACAAGTCCGAACAGCTTTACAGCACACTTCGGCGTCACGAGTTTGGCCTTATATGCATCAGCTCCGAATCATGTCTTTGGTCAATAGTTGGGTTGCCCGGCTCCTGTGCTTACTACCTTACGTTCCGCTCTATCGGCTAGGGTAGTAAAGGGAGAACTACTGCGATTGTGTTTCCGGTTCATCTGGTAAAGCACCTCAGTAGAGAAAGCCGAAAACTAACTGTCATGATGCGGCAAGAGCTGGTCAACCACTCGATGACTTATCAGAATCTTTTGTGATTTCTTCCTATTACACAAAGGACCGTTTTTAAGGTCGCCTATGTAACGCACCATATTGGGATAACCGCGTACATACCAGGGGCTATATCGTAGACCCATCATCAAACTCCTATGGCTGAGTGAAAGTGTTAAAGCCCTATAGTCTGATTGCCTAGTTCGCCGCCTTGACACCTCCTTCACGGACCAAGACGTTGGGTCAAGAGTGATCAAGTGCTTTTCCGAACACCCCCGTATTTTATGCGTGGGGGCTGAAGCCGACTACTAGAAAACTTTCAAAATTGTACAAGGACGGCCACACAGGAGGAACCAAAACTTTTAGGAAAAATTATAAAAAATGTAGCCTTAATATATCATAATATTGTTCTTTACAATCTTGGTGCATTCATTTGAAGATCATATCCTTCAAGCACTGACCCTCTATTAAGCGGGTGCCCTCTAGGACATCTTCAAAATACTGCTCCGGCGTGTGTTTGTCCTTGCCCCCGGGGGACTCTTCACTGCAATATCGGTGGCCTTCATCTTTGCCCAATACGTCTTGACACGGGCAAAGGCCATCCGTGCACCTTCAATGCAACTGATCACTTTATGGCATCGATACACGGCACCACATCCACAAGTCGCTGCACCAAACCGAAATAACTATTCCGAACTGGCTCAGTCGGCCACAGCCGTACTACGACGTCCTTCATGGCAGAACCGGATATCTTGTGGAGCTCGGCCCACTGGGCCATCTGTTCGTTCAGCAACAGCGGACGCTTTGGCGTGCCGAATTGTGACCAGAAAAGCTTCTCCGTTGCACACCCTTCTTGCGCTTGGTAAAACTACGCCGCATCGGAGGTACTCCTCAACAAGTCCAAGAATGCATTTGGAGAACTCCACATTTGATTAAGCAGGGCATACTTCCGATCGCCGAATTTAGTCTGTAATAGAAAGGGCTTACCGGCCGCTATCTCCCCAGCTTGTCGGATCTCCTCCCGAGCCGCTCTCGACTCAGATCGTGCCTCTCTCGCCTCTCATAAGGCCTTCTCGAGTTCAGCTACTTTGGCCTTGTTCTCCTCCTCGAGTGCTTGGCATTTGCTAGTGGTGTCCTTTAGATCTTGCTCTATGGAAGATATTCTCTCTTCACACTGGCGCCTAGCAGCCTGTTCGGCCTTTAACTCCTCAGCTGCCTTCTTGGCAGCCACATTACTCATCCTGACTTGCTCCTTGGCCCGGACGAGCTCAGCTCGCAGGGCCTCAACCACGGTAGCACCATCTGCAGTTATGCATATTTCAGTATATAGTTCTCAGCTTCATGCTCATATTATTATACATACATATATTGACTGCCCCAAAAACATACCTTGCGCCTCGTCAAGCCGTCTGTTAATAAGCGTGATGTCGTCATCCGCCACATCAAGTTTCTGCTTCAGATCGGCAACCTCTGTCGCACGGGCAGTCGGCCTGTGTTCCACTTAGTTAGATTATTTCCTGGGTATATCTTTTTTGATCCTCTGATTGCCTCCTATCGGACGCCAACCAGAGTCTCAGGGGCTACTATCTATACATGGGTGCATTTTTTGCATGTAAAGTGCAATTGAAGATATTACATTGCATACCTCGAAGCCTCTTAGCAGGCCCGTGAAGGCTTCATTCAATCCGCTTCTCGCGGTCAGAATCCTCTCGGCTACCATACCCATCAAGGTATGATGTTCCTCTGAGATGGACGCATGTTGCAAGACGTCAATCAAGGTATCCGGCGCCTCCTGATTCCTGGAAGCAGCGATGGGAGTATAGACTCCCTTCGAAGGGATGTGTTTGCTCGACTCTATAATTGTCTCCGCTGTAAACCGAATAGTTTGGGGCCTTTATTGTTGGTCCCCAAAGGGGTTGCATGCCCCGAACCCTAGGCCGCCGAAGGATCACCTTCGGGCGCGTTCTTCATTGTCCCCTGCACCACTTGTTGATCAGGAGAAATCCTCCGGGACGACACCTCAAAGTCATCCGCCCTATTGGGCGAGAGGGTCTTGGGAGGTGTCTCGCTTTCCATCATCTCCGGAAGAAGATCCCCCAAGGAGGAGGACTATTGAGGGAGACTACGCGCCGGACTGCAAACATATATTTTCACATGTTACCCTTGTAAGCGGAAAGGAACGGGATATGTTTAGGACACCTTTGTTCACTTATGATTCGGCTAAAGGCTTGTCCTTACGGAGGAAGTGCGTGCCAATGTCATCTTCCAAACCCGAACCACTTGGCAAGGACATCTTCCCTCGCTTAGGAGCTCCTTCCTCCAAATGTTCAGAGGCGGTCCTCTTTTTCCCATATGGGGAAGCGATGTCGGCTTCCCCTTCTCTTTTGTCTTCGGAAGAGGGAGCCCCAATCCCCCAGACAAAGCGTTTGGTGTACCTTTAGAATGGAGGTCACCTTTGGCCTTCTTGTTCTCCTCCTTGTCCTCCTTCACCGGCACTTGATATGGCGCCGGAGCCAGCATCCTTGTTAACACAGGATCGGCTGAGCCTTCGGGAAGAGGGGCCAAACATCTAATTCGTTCCTCCTTCTTTACCCAGCCCTGTGCGAAGATGGTTTTCTCAGTATTACGGGATGTTTAACTAAGCTGTGTTTGGGAGTCGAGTGCTTACCGAGGTATCCGGATGATTGCAGTCGAGGCTGATGTCTTCGGTGGTATCTGGCCACTGCCTTCGTGTCCTGAAGAATAACTTCCACATTCCTTTGGGTGTCGTGCCAAAGAAGTGCTGAAGGGTCTGTGGTCCTTCTAGATTGAACTCCCACATGCGGAGGGGCCGTCGCTGGCACGGCAGGACCCGGTGGACTAACATTACCTGCATTACATTGATGAGGCCGGTGTCCTTTTCAAGGAGGCTCCGGATGCGGCTTTGTAGCGTCTGCACTTCGTCAATGGATCCCCAGTCCAGCCCCTTATTAATCCATGATGCGAGTTGTAATGGAGGGCCAGGTCGGAACGCAGCTGTAGCTGCCCACTTGGTACCACGAGGTTCGATGATGTAAAACCAATCCCAGTGCCATAGGTCAGAAACTTCTGTGAAAGAGCCTTTGGGCCAAAAAGCATTGGGGAGCTTGTTCACCGTGGCACCTCCACACTCTATTTGCTCCCCCTCGATTACCTTCGGCTTCAAGTTAAAGGTCTTGAGCCATAAACTGAAGTGAGGGGTAATGCGGAGAAAGGCCTCGCACATGACAATAAACGCCGAGATGTGAAGGAAGGAGTCCAGAGATAGATCGCGAAAATCTAGCCCGTAATAAAACATGAGGCCACGAACGAAGGGGTGGAGAGCGAACCCTAGCCCCCGGAGGAAGTGGGAGATGAATATGACCCTCTCGCTGGATCTGGGAGTAGGAATAACCTGTCCATTAGCAGTGAGCCAATGGGGGATTTCCGCGGTCAGGTATCTAGTCACCCGGATCTTCGCGATATCCTCCTCTGTGACAGAGGCCACCCACCGGCCTTGAGGGCTGGGTCTGGACATGTCTGGGAGGCTCAGGACAGTTAAGTTGAAACCTGGGTGCTAGAACTCAAGGTTGGAAAGATTGAGGAAGAGGTAGGCGCGGAGGAGAAAGACGGGCCTGCGCCCCTTTATAAAGGCAATGAATATCAAACGCCTCCTCATAGGCCTTAAAGCCTGCCTATTCCCAAGGGATTATGCCAACAGAATGGTTGGGTTATCCATGCCCATATTGATGAGAATCCCATAATAAGGGGACACGATATCTGCTTCAACAAGACATGCTAATAAAACCGCATCTTAAAACGTAAAGCGGGAGGCTGAAAAACGGTTCGAAATAATGACCAAGCTGTGACATGATATCATGCCATAAAAAGTTGTCAGTGGATTAGACTCATGAAATACTATACTCTCTACGAATATATATATATGGTGCTTGTTTTGCAGAGCCGGACACGTTATTTGTGTTCGAAGGCTGTTTTCGAGTATTTGGAGGAGGAACCCGCCTTGTAATGCCAAAGACAATCTGCGTGTCGGACACCTCATCATTGAAGCCTGGTTCAGGGGCTACTGAGGGAGTCCTGAACTAAGGGGTCCTCGGGCGTCTGGCCTGTTGGACATGGGCCGGACTGTTGGGCAATGAAGATACAAGACTAAAGATTCTCTCGCACGTGTCCGTATGGGACTCTCCTTGGCGTGGATGGCAAGCTTGGCGTTCGGATATGAATATTCCTTTCTATGTAACCGACTTTGTACAACCCTAGTCCCCTCCGGTGTCTATATAAACCGGAAGGTTTAGTCCGTAGAGATAATCATAATCATATAGGCTAGGCTTCTAGTGTTTTAGCCATTATGGTCTCGTGGTAGATCAACTCTTGTAACCCCCATATTCATCAATATTAATCAACCAAGATGTAGGGTATTACCTCCATCAAGAGGGCCCGAACCTGGGTAAAACTTCGTGTCCCTTGTCTCCTGTTACCATCAACCTTATACGCACAGTTCAGGACCCCCTACCTGAGATCCGCCGGTTTTGACACCGACACATACCCTCGGTCCCGAGGGTGAATTACTCCCTCCTCGTCATGGAGAGCATCGGGATGATGAAGATGGCCACCGCTGATGATTCCCCCCTCCGGCAGGGTGCCGGAATAGGGTCCCGATTGGTTTTTGGTGGTTACAGAGGCTTGCGGCGGCGGAAGTCCCGATCGAGGTTTATTTCTGGGGGTTTCTATATTTATAGGAATTTTTGGCGTTGGGAACAAGTCAGGGGGGTCCACGAGTCAACCACAAGGACGGAGGGCGCGCCCTCCAATCTTGTGGAGGCCTTGTGGCTCTTCTGGCCCAACTCTTTTGCTTCGAGGGCTTCTTCTGGTCCATAAAAAATCACCGTAAATTTTCAGCTCATTTGGACTCCGTTTGATATTCCTTTTCTGCGAAACTCAAAAACAAGGAAAAACAAAAACTGGCACGGGGTTCTAGGTTAATAGGTTAGTCCCAAAAATCATATAAAATAGCATATAAATGCATATAAAACATCCAAGATATATAATATAATAGCATGGAACAATCAAAAATTATAGATACATTGGATACGTATCAGCAGCCTCTAGTGAACCCTTCGGCCTCAATTGAAGCTGGGACG
This sequence comes from Triticum urartu, assembly GCF_003073215.2. NCBI lineage: Eukaryota > Viridiplantae > Streptophyta > Magnoliopsida > Poales > Poaceae > Triticum > Triticum urartu. The sequence goes on along the minus strand of NW_024111874.1, from coordinate 7,067 downwards.
ATTTCCAGGACAGTTGGAGTGCCGTGTTTAGTACCGGCTCTACGTGATGAGCGTCTGCCCAAGGATTTGAAGGTCCCTCGTAAGGTGCCTAATTGCACAACAGATCTCCCTCCTGGAGGCTGGATTGAGAGTTATGAATTGGCCATAGAAATGTTGGATGTCAATGATGCAGTATGTCCAAAGTATTTTACTATGATGCTAGACGGGCCAGCTCATACATGGCTAAAGAGCTTGCCTGCTAATTACATCAATTCATGGGCAGAATTGAAGGTGTGTTTCATCAAAAAAATCAAGGAACATGCAAGCATCCTCTAACGATTGTTGACCTAGATAACTGCGTGCAGCGTGGGGATGAGTCGGCCCACCATTGGGTCCGGCGAATCTCGGCTATTATTCACTCGTCGGATAGCATTGCGGCGGGTCAAGCGGTTCTGGTCTTGGAGAAGAACTGTCACTTTACCCCCTCAAGTGGAAGCTTGGGCAGCTCAAGTGTTATTGTAATGATATGGGTGAGCTCATGGCGGCTCTCATTAAATATGCAGATTCTGATAACACTAAAGACCTTGGTCCTGATGATGCGAAATCCAACAAAGGCAAGAAGAGTGGCAATGGTAAAGGGCAGCAGCAGAATATGGCAAGAAATAATGGCAACAACCAGGGTAACGGTGGTAAGCGCAGACACCCCGATGGCGGGTTAGATCTAGTAGCTAACACCAATACTGAGTATAAAAATCAGTGCCGCCACGGAAATGGTAAGCCGCCTTATGGCAAGGGAAAACCTTTGATCTTAAGACGACGTTGAATGACCCATTCCCAAAGAACAGTTTTCCTGACAATTCGTCTACTCATGCCTAGAAGGATTGTTGGGTTATGAGGGAGTTCAGGAATTACAGCCTCAATCAGAATCATGGCAATAATAATGGGCCACTCGGCGGGTCAGGATCCGGCTCTTGGGAGTCTGGCTTTGGTGGCAGCGGCTCAAGTTCTAGCTATCCAAGTCAAGGTAACCAGGGTGGTTATAACCAACAGTCTGGTCAGGGTAACCAGCAGCAAGGTAATCAGTCAAGATATCAGAGAAGCTGAAGCAGTTAAATGGTGGCCAGTACCATGTTTTCACCACAAGTCTTTGCAAGCGAGATCAGAAGGTTCATAAGCGTGCTATCAACGATGTTGAGCCGGCGGTGCCACAATACTTACGATGGTCAGAGCATCTGATAACATGGAGTCGAGAGGATTACCCACCCCGGGTGGAGAATCTGGGTCAACTGGCCTTGGTGGTAGCCCCTCAAGTGGGTGGTTATAAGTTTATGAAAGTACTCATGGATGGTGGCAGCAGTATCAACATCTTATATTACGATACCTTTCGTCATATGAATCTGACAGACAAGCACCTTAAGCCATCATCTACAGTTTTCCATGGTGTTGTGCTTGGTAAGTTGGCTTATCCAGTCGAAAAGATTTTGTTGGAAGTGGCCTTTGGTGATGACCGTAATTATAGGACAGAGTCTTTGTGGTTTGAGGTGGTCAAGATCAAGAGCCCATATCATGCGTTGTTTGGTCGGCCGGCTTATGCCCTGTTTATGGCTCGCCCTTGTTATATTTACTTGCAGCTTCAGATGCCAAGACCAAACGGGATGATCACGGTTCATGGTGATCTAAAAATCGCTTTAGAGTGCGAGGAAGGAGATGCGGCTTATGCAGAATTAGCATGTGCTGCTGAGGAGCTCAAGTTTTATAAGGACAATGTTGACCCAATTGATATGACCCCTTTGAAGAAGCCTAGTACTGAGCAGGACCCTCTGTTGAAATTTAAGTCGGCTGATGATACTAAACAGGCGGATTTTGTTCCTGGTGACTCATCTCAGCAGTTTACTGTGGGGGCTAACATGGATCCTAAATAGGAAAGCACGCTCATCGAGTTCATCCGTGAGAATCGGGACATCTTTGCATGGAAACCTTCAGACATGCCAGGTGTACCGAGAGAATTCGCTGAGCACACCCTTAATGTGGATCCCAAGTTTAAGCCGGTCAAGCAGTTCCTCTGTTGTTTCAATGAAGGGCGACGTAAGCCTATTGGATAAGAGGTAGCCCGGCTCTTGGCAGCTGTGTTTATCGTGGAAGTTTTTCACCCTGAGTGGTTGGCTAACCTTGTGCTGGTACTTAGAAAAATGGCATGTGGCGTATATATGTGTGTTGATTACACAGATCTTAACAAGGCTTGTCTAGCTGATCCATTTGCTCTCCCCCGTATCGACCAAATCATTGATGCAACAGCGGGGTGTGATAGCTTATGCTTCCTGGATGCTTATTCTGGTTATCATCAGATCAAAATGACAGTCAAAGACCAAGAGAATACATCCTTCATCACACCTTTTGGGGCTTTCTGCTATGTTTCTATGCCTTTTGGGCTCAAGAGTGCTTAGGCGACTTATCAGCATCGTGTTCGGAATTGTCTTCACAAGGAGTATGTTCATGCTTACGTGGATGATATTATGGTTAAATCTAGGAAGAAGGAGACTCTCCTGGATGACTTGAGAGAAACTTTTGACAATCTTCGGGTTTACAAGATGATGCTTAACCCGACCAAGTGTGTTTTTGGTGTACCTGCAGGCAAGTTGTTAGGCCTCCTGGTCTTAGAACAGGGCATTGGGGCTTACCCGGAGAAGATCAAAGCTATCACCTCACTTTCTAAGCCGGTGCGTGTCAGTGATGTTTAGAGTCTGGCAGGTCGCATTGCGGCTTTGAGCTGGTTTATAAGCCGCCTGGGCGAGAAGGCAATTCCTTTATATCAGATGATGAAGAACACAGATCACTTTGTGTGGAGTGATGCTGCCAATGAGGCATTTGAGGCACTCAAGAAATAGTTAGCTGAGCCGCCTATCCTTGCTACTCCAATTGAAAAAGAGCCTTTGCTCCTGTATGTGGTGGCTAACAATAAAGCGGTCAGTGTGGTAGTTGTGATGGAGAGCAAGGAGGCGGGTAAAGAATATTCAGTCCAGCAGCCGGCTTATTATATCAGTGAGGTCTTGACTGAATCCAAGCAAAGATACCCACATTGGTAGAAGCTGGTGTCTGCGGTGTTCATGGCGAGTCGTAAGTTGAAACATTATTTCCTTGGGCATCCTATTACTGTGGTTAACTGTGCTCCTTTGGGAGATATTATTCAAAACAGAGAAGCCATAGGCTGGATTGCTAAGTGGGCAGTTGAGCTTGGACCTCATAACTTGGAATATGTGCCAAGAACAACCAGTAAGTCTCAAGCTTTGGTGGATTTCATCAATGACTGGACAGAACTGCAAACACCTGAGGAGAAGCCCGATAACACATATTGGATAATCCACTTTGATGGTTCCAGGCAATTGGAAGGCTCGGGGTTGGAGTTATTTTGACTTCCCCACGAGGTGATAAGTTCTGTTATGTTTTAAGGTTGATGTTTCCTTGTACTAACAATTCAGCTGAGTATGAAGCTTTGCTCCATGAGCTTCATATGGCCGAGGAGATGAATTTAAGCCGGATCAGGTGCATGGGCGACTCAGACTTGGTGGCTCAGCAAGTCTCGGGCAAGTGGGATTCTAAAGACCCACTCATGGCGACTTACCGTCAGGTGGTTGAAAACATTGCTGGTTACTTTAAGGGTTACCAGGTGGATCACATTGATCAACGGAAAATGAGGCGGCTGATGTGCTATCACGTCTTGGGTCTCAGCATAAGTCGGTACCTCCTAATGTTTTCCTTGATGTTTGACATACTCCTTCGGTCAGGTTACCATCTGAGGAGGATCTTGCGATACCTGACCCGGAAGGTCAACTTGTGGTGGCTCTTCACGCTATTCCTGATTGGACGTTGCCCTATCCGTCTTATATGACCCAGGGCGAGTTACCTGAGGATGAAACTTTAGCATGGCAGATCACCATGAGATCTAAGTCTGTGACTATTATCTATGGTGAGTTACAGTGTGACTGTTGTGTTCCAGTGTTGTATTTCTCTTGAGGAGGGCTATGAGATTTTACAAGAGATTCATGAAGGCGACTGTGGTCACCATGCTGGCTCAAAGTATTTGGTGGCTAAAGCTTTTTGTCATGGGTTTTATTGGTTGAAAGCTCATGCTGATGCAGAGGATATCGTTAGCAAGTGTGATGGATATCAAAAAAAATTCTAGACAAGCTCATGTGCCGGCTCAGGAATTGCGGATGATCTCGATAACTTGGTCGTTTGTAGTTTGGGGGCTTGATATGGTTGGACCGTTCAAGAGGTCTAAGGATAAGAAGACCCACCTTTTGGTAGCGGTTGACAAGTTTACCAAGTGGGTTGAGGCGGAGCCAGTCAGCAAGTGTGATGCAGAGACTGCAATTCAGTTTGTTAAAAAAAGCTGATTTTCCATTTTGGTTATCCTCATAGTATCATCACTGATAATGGGACAAATATGTCTAAAGGTGCTATGAAAGAGTTCTGTCAACAAGAGCACATTTGGATTGATGTTTCATCAATTGCACATCCTCAGTCCAATGGTCAAGCAGAATGTGCTAACTAAGAGATCTTAAGAGGTATCAAACCCCGTCTTATGGTTCCTTTGCAACGGACTCATGGTTGTTGGGTGAAAGAGCTTCCTTCAGTCCTCTGGAGTATCAGAACTACCCCCAACAGATCAACGGGCTATACGCCTTTCTTCATGGTTTATGGTGCAGAGGCGGTTCTCCCAAGTGACATCCGTCATGACTCGCCGAGGGTGGCAACTTACGTTGAAGCTGATAATGAGACAACGCGTCAGAATGTGCTTGATGCTTTGGATGAAGAGCAAGACCTTGCAGCAGCTCGGTGGGCGATTTATCAACAAGACCTATATCGCTATCACAGTTGTAGAGTTCGAAGTAGGACCTTTCAAGAGGGCGACTTAGTGCTTTGTTTGATTCAAGACCAAACAGGAATGCATAAGTTGTCCCCTCCTTGGGAAGGGCCTTTTGTGGTTAGCAAAAATCTCAACAATTGGTCTTATTACCTCATTGATGTACGAGAGCACAAGGATTCACACAAGTCAGAATAGGAGACCCGTCGGCCGTGGAACATTGCTCATCTTCGGCCTTACTACACTTGAGTCATAGGCTCTCAGCATTGTATATATCTTCCTTGATGCACATGTATTTTTATGATCAATATAATAAGCCAGCATCCCCGAACTCGGGGCCTTTGTCGTTTCGTCTCAAAATTTCTGAGTAATAGTCGTTGTTGATTCGTCATAAGGTCATTAGGGGGCTTCTTGCTCTATGAGCATAGTGTATAACCCTCTTGATCGACTTATAAGCCATGTTATTGATCACTTGGGAGCTTCCTCCTCTATGAGCATAGCGTACAACCCTCTTGATCGGCTTATATTCCATGTTATTTATCACTTGGGGGCTTCCTGCTCTATGAGTATAGCGTATAACCCTCCTGATCGACTTTTATGCCATGTTATGGGTCGTTTGGAGGCTTCCTACTCAATGAGTATAGCGTATAACCCATTTTGACCTACTTTTGTGCCATGATTGAGTTAAACCTGCCTGTTTGCAACTTGCTACTCCGCTAGGTGACCCGCCATACTTTCGATAGTCAATCTTTTCAATAAGACCCTGAACTCATCAAAGTTTAAATGGCGGCTTATGTCACGTGAGGGACGGCTTACAATGAGCTAGGATAAACTCACCCATTCGATGTAGTTTCTTCACTATGTGGCCCATTCATACTCTTAACAGTTAATCTTTTCAAAAAGACCCTAAACTGTTTAAGGTTTAAACACCGGATTAATGTCACGTGAGAGCCGGTTTACGGGATGACATGCTTTTATGACAAGCTTCTTTGAAGCAAAAAAGCTAAGATTTTTCAAAAATCAATCTATTTTGGTCATGTCTTGCGAGCCGGCTTAATAAATATTTGATTTATGCGTACTCTATATTTTTGTTTTGCAGAAACCTTTTACATGTGAGAAGTGGTCGGGTCATATTGATCCAGGTTATATCAGTCTTTATTGGGCTTATTGAGGCTATAAGCCGCCTCAGTGATTTTTTCATAAGGGAATTTGACTATAAGTCGCCCTGGATTGTTGGGTTATTTAACCCGCCCCGGCTTGTGACTTTAAGTCGCCAGAACAAGACATGGTTGGATCTTGGACAGATTACATGTCAAGCCTTCAAAGAAATTATAACACAGTTGGAGTAAATATAAGGCAAGAGCAAAGAGATTGCATTCCAGAAACATAGTTGGAAAAGCATGCACGATGGCATGGCAGAGCAGATAAGTGGTTTTCAGCTATCTATTACAAGGCTTCAGGTGAGCGCAAAAAATTTGTGACCAAGTGTTTTTTGGAGTTAACATTACTCTGTTAACACGGCGTCAGCACCATCCTGGTACTGGCCTGGCAGGTTGTTGTCATCTTGCTGCCTTGAGCTTGAAGCCCCCAAATCACCATGTGCCCGCTCTTCGTCGATGGCCATCTGGAGATTGGCCGAGCTCCAGTCGATGCCGGTTAAAGCTTCAGATGTGGCTTCATCGCTAAGCACAACGGAAGGATCAAAATCAAGGGCGAAGGTATGATTACTCCTTGAAGGAATAAGATCTATCACATCATGTGATGGCGGCTTGATCTTGGCATTATTGTCATCGTAAGCCGGCTGGTGCTTGTTTAGATCTAGCTCCTTTGTAAGCTTACACGCCAGGGGCCGCATCTCTCTGATGCATTTGTTGAAATCTTCCTCTTCAAAGATTGACCCGTCATCTTTAAATTCTGGACACCCGGTGGCCATTTCTTGCGGGTCAAGTTCTGATTGCTAGGCTTTGGCCCGGCTTAGAGCAACAATGGCTCCAGCATGGGCAGCTAATAGTTTAAGCTCTTCAATTTGAGCCAGCGCCATTGACAGCTGATCCAGTATAGTCTTGATAAGGGTGGGAGGTCTTTTGCCACCTGACAAGGCCACAAGGCTCCGCAGAGTTCTAGTATATAGTTGTTCAGTCAATGAATAAGTCGCCTTCAGCTTTAATAGCATATCTTGACCAAGACTAGCACTTCTGGGGCCTGTTAAGATTTTGGACAAGAG
>NW_024111873.1:0-9117 GCF_003073215.2 Triticum urartu | reverse complement strand
GGGATTAGTGTTGAACCTAAATAAGTGTTATTTGGTGTTTGCGTTGAGCATGAATATGATTTGATCATGTTTTACAGTTATTCATTTAAGTAAGAGAATAAATTGTTGTTTTGTTTACATGAATAAAACCTTATATGGTTACACACCCAATGAAAATAGTTCGTTGGGTCTCGATCGTAGTGATACACATAAACATAATATTGAAACCAAAAGATGCAAAGGTAATAATGGTAGTGCAACTTATTTGTGGCACTGCCGTTTAGGTCATATTGGTGTAAAGCGCATGAAGAAACTCCATGCTGATGGGCTTTTGGAATCACTTGATTATGAATCAGTTGATGCTTGCGAACCATGCCTCATGGGCAAGATGACTAAGACTCCGTTCTTCGGAACAATGGAGCGAGCAACAGATTTGTTGGAAATCATACATACTGATGTATGTGGTCTAATGAATGTTGAGGCTCGCGACAGATATCATTATTTTCTGATTTTCACAGATAATTTGAGCAGATATGAGTATATCTACTTGATGAAACATAAGTCTGAAACATTTGAAAAGTTCAAAGAACTGCAAGGCAGTAGGCACAAAGTATCCTCGGGGTATCTTATAATAACAAGATCGACTGGGAATAAAAGTAAGCACGACAGGTGTAAGTATTTATCCATACGGATATCTCGGTGGAAGGGAATTGCAAAAGCAACGGGCACAAGGTCTCAAGAGAAAATTGGAGAGTATCTTCTAAATCTTCTGGTGCAGCCGGCGATCATCTGGACTGAAGGGGCTCTCCGGGAGAAAGTAATTTCGAGAACCTAAAGTTAGATTTTAGAAAAATCATTTAACCCGAATAGAAGAGAGATCAGAGTCCTAGAGTATAGGTTGAGGAATACAAGATCCTAATACCACCCAAATGGCGACGTGGGCCCGTAAGGCACACGGCCAAGTTAGTAAAAGTTTTTGCAATGTCTAGACTCGACTTCGGCCAAGGAGTTGGAAAGGGGATTCCTACAGGCAGTCGGCTCTGATACCAACTTGTGACGCCCCCGATTTAATCATACACTAATCATGCACGCAAATGTGTACGATCAAGATCAAGGACTCACGGGTAGATATCACAACACAACTCTACAAATAAAATAAGTCATACAAGCATCATATTACAAGCCAGGGGCCTCGAGGGCTCGAATACAAGAGCTCGATCATAGACGAGTCAGCGGAAGCAACAATATCTGAGTACAGACATAAGTTAAACAAGTTTGCCGTAAGAAGGCTAGCACAAACTGGGATACAGATCGAAAGAGGCGCAGGCCTCCTGCCTGGGATCCTCCTAACTACTCCTGGTCGTCGTCAGCGGGCATCACGTAGTAGTAGGCACCTCCGGTGTAGGGGTCGTCGTCGACGGTGGCGTCTGGCTCCTGGGCTCCCACATCTGGTTGCGACAACCAGGTAGAAGGGATAGAGGGAAAGAAGGAGAAAGCAACCGTGAGTACTCATCCAAAGTACTCGCAAGTAAGGAGCTACACTACATATGTATGCATTGGTATCAACTGGAATAAGGCTATTATATGTGGACTGGACTGCAGAAAGCCGGAATAAGAGGGGGATAGCTAGTCCTTTCGAAGACTACGCTTCTGGCAGCCTCCGACTTGCAGCATGTAGACTGAAGTCCTCCAAGTAACATCGCATAGCATAACCCTAACCGCTGATCCTCCCCTCGTCGCCCTGTGAGAGAGCGATCATCGGTTGTATCTGGCACTTGGAAGGGTGTGTTTTATTAAGTATCTGGTTCTAGTTGTCATAAGGTCAAGGTACAACTCCAAATCGTCCTGTTATCGAAGATCACGGCTATTCGAATAGATTAACTTCCCTGCAGGGGTGCACCACATACCCCAACACGCTCGATCCCATTTGGCCGGACACACTTTCCTGGGTCATGCCCGGCCTCGGAAGATCAACACATCGCAGCCCCACCTAGTCCAACAGAGAGGTCAGCACGCCGGTCTAAACCTAAGCGCCCAGGGGTCTGGGCCCATCGCCCTTAGCACACCTGCACGTTGCGAACGTGGCCGAAAGCAGACCTAGCCTAGTGGCCTTCCAGTCCAATCCGGCGCGCGCCACTCAGTCGCTGACGTCACGTAGGCTTCGGCTGATACCACGACGCCGGGATACCCATAACTACTCCCGCGTAGATGGTTAGTGCGTATAGACCAAATGGCCAGACTCAGGTCAAATACCCAGATCTCGTTAAGCGTGTTAAGTATCCGCGAACGTCGACCAGGGCCAGGCCCACCTCTCTCCTAGGTGGTCGGAACCTACCCTGTCGCTCCGCCTCAAAGATCCACTCGCGGGTGCTCCTCAAGCCGACCCGTCTTTAGTCACCACATGTATCATGTATAAGGTATATAGTATATACCCGTGATCAACTCCCGAGTGATCACGGCCCGATAGTATAGCATGGCAGACGGACAAGGATGTAGGTCCACTGATGATAAACTAGCATCCTATACTAAGCATTAGGATTGCAGGTAAAGGTAACAACAGTAGTAGCAAGGACAGGCTATGCATCAGTATAGGATTAACGGGAAGCAGTAACATGCTACACTACTCTAATGCAAGCAGTATAGTGAAGAGTAGGCGATATCTGGTGATCAAAGGGGGGGCTTGCCTGGTTGCTCTGGCAGGAGAGAGGGGTCGACAACTCCGTAGTCGTACGGGGTAGCAGCGGCGTCGGTCTCGGTGTCTAGCGGAAGAAGAGGGGGGAAGAAACAATGAATATAATGCAAACAGATGCATAACGATGCATGATAAGACAAGTAACGGTGCTAGGGGTGCCCTAACGCGGTATTAGGTGATACCGGTGAAGGGGGATAACATCCGGGAAAATATCCCCGGTGTTTCGCGTTTTCGGACAGATGAACCGGAGGTGAAATGTTGCAGGTTCACTATGCTAGGGACACGTGGCGGACGAACGGGCTGCGTATCCGGATTCGTCTCGTCGTTCTGAGCAACTTTCATGTTGAAAATATTTTAATCCGAGTTACGGATTAAAAGATATGATTTTCTAAAGATTTTATTAATTTCTGAAATTTAATTAATTATGTAATTTAATTCGAAAATGGATTTATGACATCAGCATGATGTCATGCTGACATCAGCAGTCAACAGAGTTGACTTGGTCAACCTGACATGCGGGTCCAGTGGGACCCACCTGTCATTCTCTATTTAGTTTAATTACAGATTAGTCAGGTTAATTAATTAATTTGGCTAATCTAATCAGGATTAATTAAGTTAATTAATTCTTTAACTAATTAATTAATTAATTAATTAATTAATTAATTATTTATTTATTTATTTAACTAAAACGTTCTGGGGGCGGGCCCCACATGTCTGTGGCCCCAAGGGCCTAACGGGCACAGGGCGGTGCGAGGGCACGCCCGAACGGGCATGGGTGCTGGGCGCCCGAGACGGTCAGGCGCGGCCCGCCGCACGGTGGGAGTGGTAGCGCGCCGGCGAGGTTTGGGCGGGGCGCCACCGGCCGGAGCAGTGCGGGCGGGGGCATGGGTCAAAGGTGGCGGCGGCGGTGATCGCAGTAGCGCGCGGGAGGCCGCGCGGGGTGGGCGAGGCCGGCACGAGATGCGGGCGCAGGGGAGCAGGGCGCGGGGGCCGGGGTGCCGGAGTTGGCCACGGGCGTAGCGGCGTCGCCGGCGCGTAGGGGGGTTCGGTGGCCGCAGCGGGAGGCGGCAGGGGGGGCTGGGCCACGGCAGGGGCGGTGCGCGGGCACGGCGCGGTGAACGCGCATCGGACGCGGCCCGGAGCGCGTCAACCGCGGGCGAGATCGGCGGGGACCGCGGCGACGAGTGCGAGCGCGCGAGGGAGAGGGAGGGAGCCAAGGCGGGGCTCACATCAGGCATGTAGGGAACGGGGCAGTGCGGCTTGGGGACGACGGCGACGTTGGGGAGGAAGTCCGGCGAGGCAGATCGTCGACGGAGGCGAGCTAGCGGTGACGGGGTCGAGGCGGAGGCGGCACCGGGCGCGTCGGCGGTCCGGGCGACGTGCGAGGGAGAAGGAGGGGCGAGGCAGTCCAGCGCGCGGCGAGGTGGGGTGTCGGGGTGGCACCGGGGACGGGCTCCAGCGAGGAGGATGCAGGCCGGCGAGGACGCGTTCCGCCGAGGGCGAGGTGGCCGCGGCAGCGCTGGAGACGACGAGCGGCGTCGGGTGGCTCAGGGGTCGAGCCCTCGATCTCGATCCAGATCGAGGGGGGGAGTGGGCGACGTGGGGGGGGGAAGAGTGTGCGGCGGCGCGAGAGGGAGAGTGAGGAGAATCGGGGGAGTGAGTGGGCAATGGGGTTAGGGTTTCGGGTGGGAGGCCTAGTAGGCCAGGGGCGTGGGTGGCCGGTTGGGCCGGCCAGGCAGCCTGGTGGCCGGCTGGGCCGAAGCCCAGCGAGGGAGGGGGGTTGTTCTCCCTTTTTTCTGTTTTTATCTTTCTTTTATTTATTTTCTTGTACTGTTTTATTTCTAGTTTCTTTTATTTTTAGATTTATAAAAATTATAACTAGTACCTAAATTTGTATTTATAAACAATCTACTGTTAGATTAAATCTTGACCCATAATAAAATAGTTTTTAATATTTTTATAAAATTCAATAGGCATTTGTTTAATTGTTTCACTACTGTTTTAATTATTTTAGAGCCCTTAAACATTTTATCAAGGTTTGGTTTCTCCACCAAAATTATCTATGCAATAATTGGTTCACCCCGAACATTTTTGTTTCGATGTTTAGAAAACTTTTATCGTTTAACTTTATTTTAAGTTAGAATTCGAAAGGGACATGATACACCGCAAGATTAACAACAGTAACCATGGTGACGTGGCATCATTATCGTGAGATTACTGTAGCCTAATTATCCGGGCGTCACAATTCTCCTCCACTACAAGAAATCTCGTCCCGAGATTTAAGAGGGGGGTAAGGGGGAAAGTTCTGGTTACGATATTCTAACGGATCTTCTCGGTCTTGGTTGCTCTTCTCGAAGAGGTTGATCCACTACGTTGATGTCTTCATTCCTCTGCTCCGGGTCATCATGATGAAGCCGGCATCCTTTTCTTCAAGATCTCCATCGTCCTTATGGAAAAGATAAGGGAGGGAGACTCAGGAAGGACGGAGCTCAACACAAGCTAGGTACCTGGGGGCTATCTCAGTGAACAAGGCATATAGGCATCTCTTGAGATGAAATTCAAGAGATTCATCAAGAGCAAGGCAAGAAGGTGCACTAAGAAATTTCAAGCAGATAGGCAATCATTTGTTGCCTGAAATAGAGTGTGAACGGTGTTCAGAGTAATGAACAAAAATGTTGCATCCAATACCGGAATGAAATATGGCAGGGAAGTTAGCTCGTGAATTACATACGAAACCAAGCGCGAGGAATAGTTTCGGAAACCGGGGGTGTACATGAGAGTCAGGTTTCGATCTTGTGGAACTGTGGGTTATGGGCCCACCATGTGGTTTGAAAGTAGGAGGAGCAGTGACATCTTGCATAGTCATGATAGCAAGGCATGTCAGAGGGTAGTCTGTCGATTATGTCGACAACAACGTCGATACCAAGGGCGAGGGACAAAGAGAACCATTTTCCTGCTCGTTGAACGAGGCGGACCAATAGGCAAAGTTCTTGTCCATCGGTGGTTATCGGAATGTCATCAACAATAGTAATAGGCTCTTACTGATAGAGTTATACAACGAGGTGCTTACTAAGCAGGGAATTATCACTGCTTAGCCAAGTCAGATTACTGGAAAGGTTAAACAGTACAATGGAAAGGAAAAATGTGCTTAAACACATCTTTCAGGGGTATATCCTTCCCAAGGACAAGCAGAGCATGATATCCATGTTAGGATATAACGTAGAAAAGCTCTTTAGGTAAGGGAGAGAAATTTCATGACATTATCCATATAGCGTTGTTTGGATAAATGAGCAGGAAACATTTAGCATTGGGCTGCAAATGTTCTTGTTGAAAATCAGAGTACCATAGACATGTTTCGAGATGGGCATTGACATGGTCTTCAAGTAAAGATCGGACCTTGGAAACAAAAAGGATCCATCAGGAACAACTTATAGAATAAGTCTTACAATTTCCTCATGGAAGAATGGCCAACATTGCTAAAAGGAAGAACTATAACAATAGGGCCTACCGGCCAGGTGTGCTAGGCACGACACCACATTATCGGGTCACATAAGACCAATGTTATAACTCTTGGAAATATGTTCCAACCATCATATCTGACCGAGCTTCAGATCTGATTGGTGTCAGGATAACTCAGACTCAGGAGGCCCGAGGTGAAAAGGTGCGACACAAATTGTCAAGATGACATTGTAAGATTCTCGGGAATTGAACTATGGAAGCAAGTTCCGAATCATGAGTTCATTATTAAATCAAGGATAGAATGAGGTGGCTGATGAACTCAGCGACAATTCAAAGAGTTTTCCAAAAGATGGATTTCCACAATTAAGTGAACAAGGAGATAACCTTAGTCAAATCAAATGACTTAATGATGTATGCTAGAGGGAACCATACACAATTAAACATTGGTTGAAAGGTGCACCTGAAATATGGGTTGGGTTGCACGACCAACGTCGGAATGGCGATTGGGCAACCAACGCACCAAATTGGAATCATTGTCCAATAACTCTGAAGCAATAGGGTTGCTAGTGATATTACATTTGCACAACGGAGTTCACTCAACACGGGGACCAAGTAAGGAATGGTGATGGCGAGAAGCATCACTGTATCACGAATTCTTAAGAGGTGGTGAAATTCTCACAACATTGATGACATAATAGAAGGTAATGTTCCAAGGTAAAGAAAACCAATTGCTGGATAGCAAGGAACTGAAGGTATAACACCAAACACGAACACGCTTGTGTTGGTGCGAAGGCAATAAATGGTCGATGATAACACAAATCATCGAGGGCAAGGATGGTATTTCTCGTCATGAATTCGATTGGTATCCTGGAAAGAGTTAAAATTATGATGATGATCACAACAAATTTTGCCGAGAGGCTCCATGAGGATGCAATCGCTTGGCGATGACATCAAGCCAAGGGAATGGTGAAGCAAAAGGTTATTATAACCATAGATAAGATGCCATCTCAGAATTCAGAGTTGTCTCTTAAGACAACCAATATGATGGTGAAAGTTCGATGTAAGCTTAGAGCACTGTCGGGATTGTGTCTCGAGGATGAAGGACATAGGTAGAATGGTCAAGCAGTCAGCCTGACGATGATGATGTGGTCAATCAGCTGGGAATGACACGATCGAGTACAAACTCGTATGCATTGAAGGTTACTAAGAGTTGTTGAATCGCAGTGCGGACTCGATTCAGTTATCGATGTCTTTGAGTGTTAAATTACTCAGAGCTCATGAAAAATTGGAATCAATGAGAAGGTAGCACTTGATGAAGAACTCATAAGAGGTTATGCAGTTCCGTGATAATCTTGAGATACTAGGGGGTAATACTCGACGACAAATGAAAGTAGAGGTTGGTCTGGGGTATTACTCCGCAGAAGACAAGTGCTTAAACTTGCACGAGAAATTGTATTTAAAGAAGAACATGGTCGGAACCACGATTGCAAAAGGCCAGATCCCAGATACAAGATGAACTTATACCAAAGGAATATTTAATTAAGAGAAGCTTTAATGATAAGATCTACATCGTGTCCATGGGCATGAACGCAAGGTTCAAGGTCGACTCCCACTTCTTCAATGCATAACTTTTCATTCACCTCTCGTATTTCAAAAATGACATTACTTGTTGAAAGTTTTTACCTGGTGCAATACCATATAAGTATGACCCGTGAAATCTTTTGGGTTCACACAGTTTTAGAGCAGGTATAGGTTCAACCCATAGGGGCATCTTAGGAACATATACCACAAGCTTCAATCGTAAATACCACCAGCTCGGAAACAAAGCATGGTTGAGGAAACAGAGGATACAATTTACTAAAGGCCTTATGTATCCAAGGAAAAGGCTCACAGGCTTATTGAATATGAAGGACGTTGTTGGATAAAATCCAACAAATGATCTGGTGGTCCTCAAGGGATCTGGTGTGAGCATCGGCACTCAACTAGAGGGAGAAACAATGCAAGGAGATCAGACTTTAGAAACAACTGACTAATTCAAGGCTCAAATGCAAAGGAATTATCAATTCCAAGACAAGGGATCAGAAGCAATGCTCTGATCAGGGATGGATAAGTTGAATAGCCTTAAGGGTAAGATCGATGGTCAATTTATTGGTCGAGATCCAGCTCATGGTTAAACTGGCGTCTGAGCCGGAAGGATGAATTCTAGGTTCCGACTGATGATTGCGTGCATTCGCACTCATGTTGAATCAATAGGATCAAAATGACGGTCGCAAAGAATGCCAATAAGATTACTATACTTATGGGATTAACCATAACGCAAGCAAGCAAGAATTTCAGGAGCAATAGGTTGCTCAGGATTTTCGGAAGACCGAATGGTATTTCGAAGAATTTTGTGAACTGCATGAATATCTGGGGATGAGCGGGTACTCGTTAAATGCGAGTAATTATCCGTAGTGGTATGCATGTGGCAAAGAACTGCAAGGCAGTAGGCACAAAGTATCCTCGGGGTATCTTATAATAACAAGATCGACTGGGAATAAAAGTAAGCACGACAGGTGTAAGTATTTATCCATACGGATATCTCGGTGGAAGGGAATTGCAAAAGCAACGGGCACAAGGTCTCAAGAGAAAATTGGAGAGTATCTTCGAAATCTTCTGGTGCAGCCGGCGATCATCTGGACTGAAGGGGCTCTCCGGGAGAAAGTAATTTCGAGAACCTAAAGTTAGATTTTAGAAAAATCATTTAACCCGAATAGAAGAGAGATCAGAGTCCTAGAGTATAGGTTGAGGAATACAAGATCCTAATACCACCCAAATGGCGACGTGGGCCCGTAAGGCACACAGCCAAGTTAGTAAAAGTTTTTGCAATGTCTAGACTCGACTTCGGCCAAGGAGTGGAAGGGGAGTTCCTACAGGCAGTCGGCTCTGATACCAACTTGTGACGCCCCCGATTTAATCGTACACTAATCATACACGCAAACGTGTAC
>NW_024111872.1:0-12431 GCF_003073215.2 Triticum urartu | reverse complement strand
CCACCTGCCCGTCGGCCCCTGCGCCCGCGCCGCCCCCGGAGCCAGGCTCGCCGCGGCCCCCCTGCATCCGCCTCGCGCCCTCCCGGAGCCAGGCCCGCCGCCGCTGCCCTAACCGCGGCCGTCCACCACCACCCCCTTCCCCTGGAGCTAAGGTGAGCATTTTTTTGTTTTTTTCTACTGTTTTTCTTTGTTGTTTAGGTTTAATTAGGTTATTGATAGGTTTAGGTTAGTGGTTGGTTTAGGTTAGTGCTAGATTTAGGTTTAGATAATTAGAAGAAGAAGAAAGTTGAAAAAAAGAAGAAGAAGTAGAAGAAGAGGAAAAAGGAAAAAAAAGGAAGAAGAATAAGAAGAAAGTTGGAAAATAGAACAAGAAAGGAAGAAGGAGAAGAGGAGGAGGAGGAAGGAGAAGAAAGAAAAAGGAGAACAAGAAAAGAAGAGAGGTGGAGAAGAAGAAGATGGAAAGGAAAAGGAAGAATGCATAATTTTTTAATTGTAGAGTTTGATGATCGAAAAGTTGACCTTTCTTAGGAGTAGCATCTTCAAATAAGTAACCCTTCATGTCTTCAAATAAAATAACAGAACAACATAACTCAGAACAGTAATATAACCAAGAATGCATCTTCGAGGACGAGAGCTTTTTTCAAGTGTTTATTTGCTGCTTCCTCATAAGCAACGAGACATCTCTGAGGACAGAACATCATTTTAGTAGGATGTAACAATCATTAGTCTTCGAGAAGAATGATATTAAATAACATAGTGGCCTGTGATGTATTTTCGTACCGAAAATGCATTTGGCACTAGTCCTCGCTTAACAACATCATGGGTGGGAAGCGGGAACTTCGGAAGTGCATTGGTGTAGTTGATTATCTTCTGCTCAAAATTTATGCTGCTATAATGTTGTATGATAATGTTGTAAGGGTACTAATCGGTCTCTTCTACTACTTATCAGAGATGGGGGGAAGCAGCCACCACTAGTAGAAAAAGGGTCAAACGTGAAGCACATTAGTGCCGGTTTGAATTAGAGCCGGCACTAATGTGTACATTAGTGCCGGTTCGTGGCGGCGATCAATAGTACCGGTTCGTGGCGAACCTTTAGTACCAGTTCATGCCACGAACCGATACTAAAGAGGCTGTGTCAGCCTGCGGTCAGGCTATGGCCCCACCATCACCATTTAGTGCCGGTTCGTACCACGAACCGGTACTAATGAGGTTATGGCAAGCTGTTTTTAGTCCCACCTCGCCAAGAGAGAGGCAGTATGAGCGGTTTATAAGCCGTGAGTGCACAGACAATGACGAAGAGTTGCAATGCTCATCTACATGTTGATTAGCTTCAAGCCTTGCGGAATAGCATAGATTGCACTGAGCTATGTGCAGTGCAGTCTACACTATTCCGAAAGGCTTGAAGCAAATTAACCAGCATTGCACCTCTTTTTTATTTTTAATAACTTATTTAAACTCCGGACTTCTTTTGTGTTCAGTATGCAGCATTTAAAGCGACGTCATCAATTTCCAACATGTTCTGACATCATTTGTTGTTTTTCGGTCATTTACCTAATTGTTTAGAGAGCTAAATGACCGTGAAATTGAAAATCACTACAAAATGAATCCTGAAAATGTTGAAACTTGGCATGGTATCATCATATCACCCGCATAGCATGCGTGAAAGAGTAGAGAGGGTCATGGCAAAAACTGGACGCACTTCATGTACAAACTGGACAAACTCTTTCCGAGTATCAGGGTTTCGGAGTACGGAGTGGGTACTAATGTGCATCCCACCAATCAGGAAGAATCACACGGATCGTGTGTTTCTAGCTCTTGCGAGTCGTTGGATCAAGGGTGTGTTTCTTCCTAGCTCATGTGAGTCGTTGGATCGAAACTACCACAATCACTTTGTGAGCCAGACGACCCTATATATAGCCCACCTCTCGCCTTCCCTGCATAAGTCTTTCAGTTCATCGACTACATACATCTACCAGTTCATCGACTGCATACATCTACCAGTTCATCGACTGAATACAAATCATTCGGATTCGCCATCATACGTCCAACCGTGCATTTGATATGCATATATATGCATCACGAGCAACGGTTGGGCTGTATGATGGCGATACGGATTGGTTTGTTCTAGATCCGACATAAAAGGTTTGATACAACTTCTTTTTTGTGACATAAGAGCTATCGATCTCTCCTCCTACCTATTTTAGTTACACAACTACCTATTTGTGCCAAATTTTCACTTTTGCTATTGCTCTTGCATCATAAGCATCCATGTTAACTGGACTTACAAGTAATGCAATTTAACCAAACTATCTTGTGATCCATGTTGATTAGCTTCAAGCCTTGCGGAATAGCATAGATTGCACTGAGCTATGTGCAGTGCAGTCTACACTATTCCGAAAGGCTTGAAGCAAATTAACCAGCATTGCACCTCTTTTTTATTTTTAATAACTTATTTAAACTCCGGACTTCTTTTGTGTTCAGTATGCAACATTTAATGCGACGTCATCAATTTCCAACATGTTCTGACATCATTTGTTGTTTTTCGGTCATTTACCTAATTGTTCAGTATGCAGCATTCAATTTCCAGAAGAAAATAAATAGAAGAAAATAAATAATGCAGAAAAGAAAAAACTATATAAAAAACTACTCAAAAATAAATAGAAGAAAATAAGTAATGCAGAAAAGAAAAAACTATATAAAAAATTTGTTGGCACGCTGCCCAGTGGGCCTGCCAGACCTAGGGTGTGCAAATGCAGGCCCAGACGGGCCAGCAGGCTCACAGGGCAGCGTGCCCTAATTAATTAGGCCGAGAAGCCTGCTATATAGAGGAGTTCGAAGAGGTAGCCGCGGCTGGATTTATAAACCAGTGCGGCTGCCCTGCGCCGGGCGAGGTGGGACTAAACTTTGGGGTGGCAGCGCAAGGCCTTTAGTACCGGTTGGTGGCTCCAACCGGTACTAAAGGCCCCCCTTTAGTACCGGTTGGTGGCTCCAACCGGTACTAAAGGCCTTCGTTTCCCTTGGCCTGGCGAAAATAGGCCTTTAGTACCGGTTGGAGCCACGAACCGGTACTAAAGGCCCATCCTATATATATAGCACTTACGAAAATTTCAGTTTCATCTCCCCACTTCGTCTCCAACCTCCGCCGCGCGCGCCGCTCGATCCCGTCGTCGCCGCCCGTCGCCCGTACCATCGTCCATCGTCATCGTCGCTGTCCCCGCCGCCGCCCGTCGTCGTCGTCGTCTCGCGCTACCGCCCCGAACGCCGCCGCCGTCCGTCGTCATCGCCGCGGCCGTACGTCTCTCTCTCGCTCCCGCACACACATACACACACATACATACACACACATACACACACACCGGCGTCTCTCTCTCGCTCCCGCACACACATACACACACATACACACACACACCGGCGCCCGCTCGTACGTACGGGGCGGCGGCGTACGGGGCCGCACACATACACACATACACATCACATATATACGTACACAACATACACACACATACACACACACATACACACACATTTTTTTACTTATTTTCTGTTTTTTAGAAAAGTTAATTAGATGATCGAATGTTAGATTAATGTCGAATGTTAGATGAATTAGCTAGCTAGATAGAAATTGTCGAACTAGAGATTAGAACTAGTTGAATAATTAATATAACTAGTTTATTTTTAGTAAGAAAATTTAGGTATATGAGATTAGAACTAGTTGAATAATTAATATAACTAGTTTATTTTTAGTAAGAAAATTTAGGTATATGAGATTAGATGAATTAGATAGAAAAGTTAAATATATAGTAACGTCAATTGAATATATAGTTAGATATATTAATGTCAAATGTTAGATGAATATATATTTGGCTAGATATAGGTGTTTAATGTTTCACCTATATGAACATAGGAAATGTCATCTGACGATGAAAAAGATTTTATTATGTGCGAACACTGTGAAGACCAGCGCGGCCTGTGCGACCAAAATTTCCTTGTTGATGGTAGGCGCTTCAGCATCAAGCTGGATGAGACATTCGAAGTTGATACAGTAAGTCACTTTGTCAATTATTATTTGAATGCAAAACTTATGCTTCATTTGCTTTAACTTATAATTTTAAATTTTCACTATTCTACTAGCGCATCCCCTGCCATGCAAGAATTTTTGTCTTGGATAAGATAGGTTTTAGTGGTATAGATGATATGGAGGTAAAGAGAGTTTACTTGAAGACGGAGCGTGGGTATACTTTCAACGTCAAATTATATAATGGAGACACATACACCCATTTTGAATGCAAAACTTGGCAAGCACTATGCAAGGCTTATGCATTTGAGCCTGATATGGTTATCACCTTTGATATTCGTCCGGAAGATGATATTGAAGGTAATATAGACATCTGGGTCGATGTGCAAACGCCTCCAGTTCTACCATTTGGTGAGTTTTTCTCAACCATGCATGCATATGTTTATGTCTTTCATACAGTTTATTCAAAAATAGTTGACAACTAATTTGTATTGTCAGCTTATTTCGGTTCAAGCAAACATGTCCGGCGCTTGGTAGACAGGACCTACTACTGCCCCGGGGCTCAACTAAACTGCGAGGAGATAAGTCATTATGTTTCATGGCTTGAGGATCTTAATACTGTCAAGACAAATTTTTTTCCTAAACTTAGAAATGTTAGTACTCAAAACGTGCGACCAATGGTGATTGTATTGAACTACGGTCACATCTATAATCAAAAGATGGTAAGATTTTAAATATTTGTCCTTAATTAGTGCATCTTTTGCATACATTATTTTTGAAGCTAAAATTTCATTGCTTAGTATATTAATTACTATACGATGTTGTTCAAAAGGGACTTCCGATGACAGTTGTGCCTCAGTGGATCGAGACAAAAGGTCGCATGTCAATGGTTAGCTTACGACCAAGATTTCCTACATTGCACATGAGTGCATTCAGGATTTCTGAAAGCGAAGAATGCTTAATAGTGAAAGATTGGAGCAAAATTGTTAACGATCGCAGAGAAGTACTAGGGGGCAGTAAGGAGAAGCGCAACCCAAGATTAGGAGACAGATTCATCTGCATGCTCCAGTATGATGAATCAGGAGAGCTATACATGTTCTATGCTATTCTACCTGAGAGGGAGCAGCAGGATTAGTAGCTACTAGTTCATGCTCTTAATTAGTACTTGTCTCATGTCCGTGTCCTGAACTTCGATGTTGGTGATGATTATGTTGAACTTGATGATATCTTTGCTTCTGTTACAAAGTGAATGTTTCCTCTTTAAGCTAGCTAGCATTGATGATGATTAGATAGCTAGCGGTAATGACTATGATGATTAAATAGTGGTAATTAGACGACTACGATGATTTTTAGCTAGCTAGAGTTTATTTATTTATTAATATGCGATGATGATGATGATGATGATGATGATGATGACGACTACAACTCATTATAACGTAAAACAATCCTAAATTAAATTGATAACACAAATTTAATTGAAAAATACAAAATAAAACAAAAACCCACAACCATTTAGTACCGGTTGGTGTTACCAACCGAGTACCGGTTGGTGTTACCAACCGGTACTAAAGGGCTCCCGGCCCCCGGAGCTGGCTCGTGCCACGTGGTTCCCCTTTAGCACCGGTTCGTGCTGAACCGGTACTAAAGGGGGGGGGCCTTTAGTGCCAAAACTTTAGTGCCGGTTCCTGAACCGGCACTAAAGGGCCTTACGAACCGGTGCTATTGCCCGGTTATGCACTAGTGCACCGCCGCTCTGCCTCACCGGAGTACGAGTTAGATGCTTTCGAGTTCTTCAGTATCATACTTGGGACTTCAGTATCAGCCACGAGGCAGGTATATAAAACGAGAGATCTCCCCTTCACCCATCTCATTATGATAACTCTGTTGTTTGCTACATCACTCCTTGTCCCAAATTGCAGAGGCTGCCTGACACTTTTATGAACATGCTGGGTGAAGATCCGCCAGATAATGTGAAGCTCCGACAGGCCGGGAGCGGGGTTCGCAGGCTGTGGGACATGGAGTTGGTGATCGAGGAGGGCCACATGTACCTATGCCGTGGCTGGGAGAAGTTCTACAGTGCCTACGACCTGCGGACCGGGTACTTTCTTCTCTTCAGGTACGACGATGACGCCACAATGCTCATCATGAAGGTTTTCAACGCGACTATGTGTCGCATGCGCTACGCTGACGACGAAGATGCCAGTGCGTTCTGCCTCTTCTTATTCCTCTACATTAGGCTTTGTCTCACATTGATTGTTAACGGTCATTGTTGCATTTGGACAGGCAATGGGAGCAGCAGCAGCGACACTGGCTACAGCCAAAGCAGCAACGATTATGGCTGTAGCAAAAGCAACAACGATTCTGGCTTTAGCGAAAGCAGCAGCGATTCTGGCAGCAGCAAAGACAACAAGAAGGATGATCCAGACTGGAGTGGGGGAGAAGAGGAGCAGGGTGGGGATGAGGAGCTGCAGGATGACGATGGGCATCAGGCTGAGGATGACCTAGCGCTGGTGGTGGCTGACCAAGGGCAAGAGATGGTGGTGGCTGACCATGGGCAAGAGATGGTGGTGGCTGACCATGGGCAAGAGATGGTGGTGGCTGAGGATGACCTAGCGATGGTCGTGCCCATCCTGCCTGAAGGTGGCCTCGCGATGGTGGTGGTGCCTGACAATGACCACGCACCGGTGGTGGCGCCGGCGATCCCACAGCTGGGCGACATGACCACGCCAATTGTGGTAGAAGACTACATCCCACAGCTGCCTCCACCGCCTCGCCGCTCTTGGCGCATCAGGCTGAGGAAGGAGAAGGAGAAGAACAATGAGAACTGAACTATGTCAGGTATGTCACATCTCCAAAATGATATATATATATATACTTAGTTACCTATGTTATCTCTAATATGCTTAGTTTCCTATAGGTTAGCTCCAAAATTACTTATGTTAGCACAAAATGATCAAGTTTATATAATAAGCTTATAGTCTTCTTCTTATTCTTCTTCTTTTCCAAAATGACATATGTTAGCTTCATTTTACCTAAGTTGGCTCTAATATGCTAACTTAGAGCTTATATGCTTAGTTTCCTATAGGTTAGCTCCAAAATTACTTATGTTAGCACAAAATGATCAAGTTTACATATTAAGCTTATAGTCTTCTTCTTATTCTTCTTCTTTTCCAAAATGACATAGGTTAGCTTCATTTTACCTAAGTTGGCTCTAATATGCTAACTTAGAGAGCTTATATGCTTAGTTTCCTATAGGTTAGCTCCAAAATTACTTATGTTAGCACAAAATGATCAAGTTTACATATTAAGCTTATAGTCTTCTTCTTATTCTTCTTATTCTTCTTCTTATTCTTCTTCTAGTATTCTTCTAGTGTTCTTCTTCTTCTTCTTCTTCTTCTTCTTCTAGTATTCTTCTAGTCTTCTTCTTCTTCTTCTTCTTCTTCTTCTTCTTCTTCTAACTTCTTGTTTATCATTTTGCAGATTTAATTTAATTCACGGAAGCTTGCATGGATGGAGTGCTTCTTTTCCATTTGTGTTTTTATTTTGTATCAATGTGAAACTTTTGTGAATTGATGGATAACGGTGTTGGATGAACAATGTGAAACTTTTGTAATATGTAACGATGGAACTATGTGTTGGCTATGTATGTATATATGATGAAACTTGTGTGTTGGATATGATTGTTATATGGATGCTTGTTGTATATATATGTGTTGGATATCTCATATGTGAAATAGTGACCTGAGATTAAGAAAAAAGGAAAAATAAAATAAAAAAATGTTACTAATGGCGCACTTCCATGAGGTGCGCCATTAGTATACCAGATACTAATGGCGTACCTGTGGGATACTAATGGCGCACCGGTGGTGCGCCATTAGTAAAAAATTCTAATGGCGTGGTGCTAGTGGCGCACCTGTAGTGCGCCATTAGTAGGCAAAACATGTGCGCCACTAGTAGGCCTTTTCCTAGTAGTGTGACATGGTTGACCAGATCAGGATCATGATCATGCGCATGTGGGAATTGAGAATAAGGATTGGTGATTGTTGATACGTCCATTTTGCATCATGCTTTTATATTGATATTTATCACATTATGGGTTGTTATTACACATTATGTCACAATACTTATGCTTATTCTCTCTTATTTTACAAGGTTTACATGAAGAGGGAGAATGCCGGCAGATGGAATTCTGGGCTGGAAAAGGAGCAAATATTAGAGACCTATTCTGCACAGCTCCAAAAGTCCTGAAACTTCACGGAAGTCATTTTTGGAATTAATAAAATATATCGGACGAAGAAAATACCAGAGGGGGCCACACCCTGACCACGAGGGTGGGAGGAGCGCCCTACCCCCTGGGCGCGCCCCCTACCTCGTGGGCCCCTAGGTGGCCCTCCAGTGCCCATCTTCTGCTATATGAAGTCTTTCGTCCAAGGAAAAATAATAAGCAAGCTTTCGGGAAGAAACTCCGCCGCCACGAGGCGAATCCTTGGCGGTAGGGGTGGAAAGTGGTAGCGGATAATCCGAAATATTCGATATTCGTATTCGAGAAAATGCCTATTCGTATTCGAAACATCCGCATCCGAACCAAAATGGAAATGGAAATTTTCCATATCCGAATTTATTAAACAAATACAAAATAAAATATGGTAGGAGATTTTGACACAAATATGGATATGGAAGTGGATATATCCGTATCCGAATAAGATTATGGGTGGTATTTTTTAAAATTCTAGGCCCAATATTCGAATTATCCAAAATAAAAGCCAAATAAGTGGTCAAATTTTACTCTTTATATGATTAAACTTATAAATTATTATGCATTAAAATAGTATTTATTCATAAACCTATTTATCATTGACTTATTGTATGTCACAAGTTGATTATTTTAGGTTACATAGCTATCGGCTAATTTACTTAAGCAACACGTTGATATAATTCGTATCCGTTCCGAATCAAGAAAATATCCGATATGTATCCGTATTCGAATAATATCCGAGCCGCATCCGTATCTGAGAACATCCGTATTCGGATTCGTATTCGTTTTGAAAATATGAAAATGGAAGTGGTAAGAGCACTATCCGATCCGCATCCGATCCGTTTCCACCCCTACTTGGCGGAACCAATCTAGGGCTCCGGCAGAGCTGTCCTGCTGGGGAAACTTCCCTCCAGGAGGGGGAAATCATCTCCATCGTCATCGTCATTTCCAACGCTCCTCTCATCGGGAGGGGGGCAATCTCCATCAACATCTTCACCAGCACCATCTCCTCTCAAACCCTAGTTCATCTCTTATATCCAATCTTTGTTCCAAAGCCTCAAATTGGTACCTGTGGGTTGCTAGTAGTGTTGATTACTCCTTGTAGTGGATGCTAGTTGGTTTATTTGGTGGAAGATCATATGTTCATATCCATTATGCATATTAATACCCCTCTGATTATGAACATGAATATGATTTGTGAGTAGTTACGTTTGTTCCTAAGGACATGGAAGAAGTCTTGCTATTAGTAGTTGATGACCCACAAGTATAGGGGATCTATCGTAGTCCTTTTGATAAGTAAAAGTGTCAAACCTAACGAGGAGCAGAAGGAAATGATAAGCGGTTTTCAGCAAGGTATTCTCTGCAAGTACTGAAATAAGTGGTAACATATAGTTTGTGATAAGATAATTTGTAACGAGCAACAAGTAACAAAAGTAAATAAAGTGCAGCAAGGTGGCCCAATCCTTTTTGTAGCAAAGGACAAGCCTGTACAAACTCTTATATAAGGAAAAGCGCTCCTGAGGACACATGGGAATATCGTCAAGCTAGTTTTCATCACGTTCATATGATTCGCGTTCGGTACTTTGATAATTTGGTATGTGGGTGGAGCGGTGCTTGGGTGCTGTTCTTACTTGAATAAGCATCCCACTTATGATTAACCTCTATTGCAAGCATCCGCAACTACAACAAAAGTATTAAGGTAAACCTAACCATAGCATGAAACAAATGGATCCAAATCAGCCCCTTACGAAGCAACACATAAACTAGGGTTTAAGCTTCTGTCACTCTAGCAACCCATCATCTACTTATTACTTCCCAATGCCTTTCTCTAGGCCCAAATAATGGTGAAGTGTTATGTAGTCGACGTTCACATAACACCACTAGAGGCTAGACAACATACATCTCATCAAAATATCGAACGAATACCAAATTCACATGACTACTAATAGCAAGACTTCTCCCTTGT
Organism: Triticum urartu; assembly: GCF_003073215.2. NCBI lineage: Eukaryota > Viridiplantae > Streptophyta > Magnoliopsida > Poales > Poaceae > Triticum > Triticum urartu. The sequence goes on along the minus strand of NW_024111872.1, from coordinate 2,195 downwards.
CCTCAGGAACAAACATAACTACTCACAAAGCATAAACATGTTCATAATCATAGGGGTATTAATATGCATATAGGATCTGAACATATGATCTTCCACCAAATAAACCAACTAGCATCAACTACAAGGAGTAATTAACACTACTAGCAACCTACTAGCACCAATCCCAGACTTGGAGACAAGAATTGGATACAAGAGATGACCTAGGGTTTTGAGATGAGATGGTGCTGATGAAGATGTTGATGGAGATTGCTCTCTCCCGATGAGAGGAGAGTTGGCGATGACGATGGAGATGATTCCCCCCCCTGGGAGGGAAGTTTCCCCGGCAGAACAGCTCTGCCGGAGCCCTAGATTGGTTCCGCCAAGGTTCTGCCTCGTGGCGGCGGAGTTTCGTCCCGAAAGGTTGCTTCTGGTTTTTTCTCATCGAAAGACTTCATATAGAAGAAGATGGTCATCGGAGAGCCACCAGGGGGCCCACGAGGTAGGGGGCGCGCCGTAGGGGGGGGGCGCCCCCACCCTCGTGGACAGGGTGTGGGCCCCCTGGTCTTCATCTTTGGCAAGGATTTTTCATTATTTATTATAAGATATTCCGTGGAGTTTCAGGACTTTTGGAGTTGTGCAGAATAGGTCTCTAATATTTGCTCCTTTTCCAGCCCAGAATTCCAGCTGTCGGCATTCTCCCTCCTTATGTAAACCTTGTAAAATAAGAGAGAATAGCCATAAGTATTGTGACATAATGTGAAATAACAGCCCATAATGCAATAAATATTGATATAAAAGCATGATGCAAAATGGACGTATCAGTAGTCATGTGAATTTGGTATTCGTTCGATATTTTGATGAGATGTATGTTGTCTCTCCACTAGTGGTGTTATGTGAACGTCGACTACATGACACTTCACCATTATTTGGGCCTAGAGGAAGGCATTGGGAAGTAATAAGTAGATGATGGGTTGCTAGAGTGACAGAAGCTTAAACCCTAGTTTATTGCGTTGCTTCATAAGGGGCTGATTTGGATCCATATGTTTCATGCTATGGTTAGGTTTACCTTAATACTTCTTTTGTAGTTGTGGATGCTTGCAATAGGAGTTAATCACAAGTGGGATGCTTGTCCAATTAAGGACAGCACCCAAGCACCGGTCCATCCACATATCAAATTATCAAAGTACCGAACGCGAATCATATGAACGTGTTGAAAACTAGCTTGACGATAATTCCCATGTGTCCTCGGGAGCGCTTTTCTCTATATAGGAGTTTGTCCAGGCTTGTCCTTTGCTACAAAAAGGATTGGGCCATCTTGCTGCATTTCATTTAAACTTGTTATTCGTTACCCGTTACAAATTACCTTATCACAAAACTATCTGTTACCGATAATTTCAGTTCTTGCAGAGAATACCTTGCTGAAAACCGCTTATCATTTCCTTCTGCTCCTCGTTGGGTTTGACACTCTTACTTATCGAAAGGACTATGATTGATCCCCTATACTTGTGGGTCATCAAGACTCTTTTCTGGAGCCGTTGCCGGGGAGTGAAACGCCTTTGGTAGGTGGAATTTGGTAAGAACAAAATTTATATAGTGTGCTGAAATTTACTGTCACTTGTTACTATGGAAAGTAATCCTTTGAGGGGCTTGTTTGGGGTATCTTCACCCCGACCAATAGAGCAAAGAGTTGCTCCTCAACCTACTGAACGTCCTAAAAATGTTTACTTTGAAATTCCTTCGGCTATGATAGAGAAACTGCTAGCTAATCCTTTTACAGGAGATGGAACGTTGCATCCTGATTTACACTTAATCTATGTGGATGAAGTTTGTGGATTATTTAAGCTTGCAGGTATGCCCGATGATGTTATCAAGAAGAAGGTATTCCCTTTATCTTTGAAGGGAGATGCATTGACATGGTATAGGCTATGTGATGATACGGGATCATGGGACTACAAGAGATTGAAATTGGAATTTCATCAGAAGTTTTATCCTATGCATCTTGTTCATCACGATCGTAATTATATATACAATTTTTGGCCTCGCAAAGGAGAAAGCATCGCTCAAGCTTTGGGGAGGCTTAAGTCAATGTTATATTCATGCCCAAATCATGAGCTCTCAAGAGAAATGATTATTCAAAATTTTTATGCTCGGCTTTCTGACAACAATCGCTCCATGCTCGATACTTCTTGTACTGGTTCTTTTATGATGAAGACTAT
>NW_024111871.1:0-9325 GCF_003073215.2 Triticum urartu | reverse complement strand
TTTGGCATCATCATCTTGTGCTTGTGATCTCATCTCCGAAGCACCGTCATGATCACCATCGTCACCGGCGTGACACCTTGATCTCCATCGTAGCATCGTTGTCGTCTCGCCAATCTTATGCTTCCACGACTATCACTACCGTTTAGTAATAAAGTAAAGCATTACATCGCGATTGCATTGCATACAATAAAGCGACAACCATATGGCTCCTGCCAGTTGCCGATAACTCGGTTACAAAACATGATCATCTCATACAATAAAATTCAGCATCATGCCTTGACCATATCACATCACAACATGCCCTGCAAAAACAAGTTAGACGTCCTCTACTTGGCTGCTACGGGCTTAAGTAAGAACCAATCTCACCTACGCATCAAAACCACAACGATAGTTTGTCAAATAGACTCCGTTTTAACCTTCGCAAGGACCGGGCGTAGCCATACTCGGTTCAACTAAAGTTGGAGAGACAGTCGCCCGCAAGCCACCTATGTGCAAAGCACGTCGGGGAACCGGTCTCGCGTAAGCGTACGCGTAATGTTGGTCCGGGTCGTCTCGTCCAACAATACCGCGAACCAAAGTATGACATGCTGGTAGGCAGTATGACTTATATCGCCCACAACTCACTTGTGTTCTACTCGTGCATATAACATCAACATAAATAACCTAGGCTCTGGATGCCACTGTTGGGTTTCGTAGTAATTTCAAAAAATTTCCTACGCACACGCAAGATCATGTGATGCATAGCAATGAGAGGGGAGAGTGTTGTCTACGTACCCATCAGACCGACTGCGGAAGCGTTGACACGAGTTGATGTAGTCGTACGTCTTCACGATCCACCGATCAAGCACCGAAACTACGGCACCTCCGAGTTCTAGCACACGTTCAGCTCGATGACGATCCCCGGACTCCGATCCAGCAAAGTGTCGGGGAAAGAGTTCCGTCAGCACGACGGCGTTGGTGACGATCTTGATGTACTACGCAGCAGGGCTTCGCCTAAGCTCCGCTACAATATTATCGAGGATATGGTGGCAGGGGGCACCGCACACGGCTAAGGAATAGATCACGTGGATCAACTTGTGTTCTAGGGTGCCTCTGCCTCAGTATATAAAGGAGCCAAGGGGGAGGGGGGCGCCGGCCAGGAGGGGGGCGCAGGAGGAGTCCTACTCCTACCAGGAGTAGGACTCCCCCCCAATCCTATTAACTAGGATTCCCCGAGGGGGAAAGAGGGAGAGGGGGGCCGGCCACCTCTCCTAGTCCTAATAGGACTAGGGGAGGGGGGAGGCGCAGCCACCTTGGGCTGCCCCTTTCTCCTTTCCACTAAAGCCCATTAAGGCCCATATGGCTCCCGGGGGGTTCCGGTAACCTCCCGGTACTCCGGTAAAATCCCGATTTCACCCGAAACACTTCCGATATCCAAACATAGGCTTCCAATATATCAATCTTTATGTCTCGACCATTTCGAGACTCCTCGTCATGTCCGTGATCACATCCGGGACTCCGAACAACCTTCGGTACATCAAAATGCATAAACTCATAATATAACTGTCATCGTAACCTTAAGCGTGCGGACCCTACGGGTTCGAGAACAATGTAGACATGACCGAGACATGTCTCCGGTCAATAACCAATAGCGGGACCTGGATGCCCATATTGGCTCCTACATATTCTACGAAGATCTTTATCGGTCAGACCGCATAACAACATACGTTGTTCCCTTTGTCATCGGTATGTTACTTGCCCGAGATTCGATCGTCGGTATCCAATACCTAGTTCAATCTCGTTACCGGCAAGTCTCTTTACTCGTTCCGTAATACATCATCTCACAACTACATATTAGTTGTAATGCTTGCAAGGCTTATGTGATGTGTATTACCGAGAGGGCCCAGAGATACCTCTCCGACAATCGGAGTGACAAATCCTAATCTCGAAATACGCCAACCCAACATCTACCTTTGGAGACACCTGTAATGCTCCTTTATAATCACCCAGTTACGTTGTGACGTTTGGTAGCACCCAAAGTGTTCCTCCGGCAAACGGGAGTTGCATAATCTCATAGTCATAGGAACATGTATAAGTCATGAAGAAAGCAATAGCAACATACTAAACGATCGGGTGCTAAGCTAATGGAATGGGTCATGTCAATCAGATCATTCAACTAATGATGTGACCTCCGTTAATCAAATAACAACTCTTGTTCATGGTTAGGAAACATAACCATCTTTGATTAACGAGCTAGTCAAGTAGAGGCATACTAGTGACACTCTGTTTGTCTATGTATTCACACATTTATTATGTTTCCGGTTAATACAATTCTAGCATGAATAATAAACATTTATCATGATATAAGGAAATAAATAATAACTTTATTATTGCCTCTAGGGCATATTTCCTTCATAGAAAGGGAGACTTCCCAATATCTTATTATTTCTTATATATCAGGTGAGGAGGCCTCCTATTCAACCAATCTCATTAATAAGGAGCTCCAAAAAGAGGATTGAACCCACACATGATATGGTGAAGAAGAAGAAAAGAAAAAGGAAGAGAGGCAAAAAGATATCTCTCCCAAATAATGCTGCTCCTATTACTATTGTGCCTCATGAAAATATAATTGTGGAATATAATGATACTTCTTATGATCTTTAAAATATTTTTGGCACTTTCTTGGAAGAATATGATAATTGCTATACTATTGGTGCTATCTATACTATTAATGATGAGAGTGATTATGCTTATGATATGAAAAGGCCCAAGCTTGGGGATGCTATGCTTGATGAAGATGATGTTTTTGAGAATATATTTGCTGCAATTAATGTTTGTCCCAAGCTTGGGGATGCTACGTTTAATGAAGATGATATTTTTAGTCTCCCAAGTTTTGATATGCAAATTTATAATGATGATAGCATGCGTCCTACTTATGATAATTATTGTGATGATACATATGCTATAAAAAGTAGTGATGATTATATTTATAAAACTTGTCATGATTATGGTTACCCCTTTTCTTAACATTACTCTTTTAATGTGGAAACAATTTATAGTATTCGAGTTTCTTATGATACTCCCACTATTCCGAATGAGAAGAATTTTGCTTATGTGGAGAGTAATAAAAATTATATGCTTGTAGATCATGAAAAGAATGCTTTAGGTGCTGGTTATATTGTTGAATTCATTCATGATGCTACTGAAAATTATTATGAGGGAGGAATATATGCTTGTAGGAATTGCAATAATATCAAGTTTCCTCTCTATGTGCTTAAAATTTGAAGTTATGCTTGTTTTGCCTCTATGCTAGTTGATTATTGTTCCCATAAGTTGTTTGCTCACAAAATCCCTATGCATAGGAAGTGGTTAGACTTAAATGTGCTAGTCATATTCTTCATGATGCTCTCTTTATGTTTCAATTCTTATCTTTTATGTGAGCATCATTGAAATCATCATGCCTAGCTAGGGGCGTTAAACGATAGCGCTTGTTGGGAGGCAACCCAATTTTATTTTTGTTCTTGCTTTTTGCTCCTGTTTAGTAATAAATAATTCATCTAGCCTCTGTTTAGATGTGGTTTTATGTTTAATTAGTGTTTGTGCCAAGTAGAACCTTTGGGAAGACTTGGGGAAAGTCTTGTTGATCAGCTGTAAAAACAGAAACTTTAGCGCTCACGAGAATTGCTGCCATTTTTTGTTGGAGAGTTCTATTTAGTTAATTCTTTTTGAAGATGATTAATAGATAAATTCCTAAGGTCCAGAAATTTATTTTAGAAGTTTTGGGGTTCCATAAGTTTGCGTTAGTTACAGATTACTACAGACTGTTCTGTTTTTGACAGATTCTGTTTTTCGTGTGTTGTTTGCTTATTTTGATGAATCTATGGCTAGTAAAAGAGTTTATAAACCATAGAGAAGTTGTAATAAAGTAGGTTTAACACCAATATAAATAAAGAATGAGTTCATTACAGTACCTTGAAGTAGTGTTTTGTTTTCTTTCGCTAACGGAGCTTACGAGTTTTCTGTTAAGTTTTGTGTTGTGAAGTTTTCAAGTTTTGGGTAAAGATTCGATGGACTATGGAACAAGGAGTGGTAAGAGCCTAAGATTGGGGATGACCAAGGCACCCCAGGGTAATATTAAAGGACAACCAAAAGCCTAAGCTTGGGGATGCCCCGGAAGGCATCCCCTCTTTCGTCTTCGTTCATCGGTAACTTTACTTAGGAGCTATATTTTTATTCACCACATGATATGTGTTTCTTGGAGCGTCAATTTATTTTGTTAGGATTTGCTTTATTTTATTTATAACAATGTTTTGCATCTTTTATTTCAATAAAAGTGGCATTGATAGCCTTTACTATGCCTATGTTACAAGTATACATGTTGCTGTTTGAAAACATAAAGTTTACCACTGTTGCAATAATTACCTAGAAAAGTAAGAATGTGATAAAATGTTTAAACCTTTTGAATATTAATATCTGATAAATTTACTACAGTGGGAATTTTCTTTCATAATTTTTGGAGTTAGGGAAGTATGGATGTTTCAGCATTCTTTACAGACTATCCTGTTTAGGCAGATTGCTGTTATGTTTGCATTGTTTGCATATGTTTGCTTCTTTAATGGTTATATTTGAGGATAGGACTATTAAATATGCAGAGGCATTTAGTATGCAATGTTGAATAATAATTTTAGTGATTTTCTACAGTAGAGTATGATAAGGTTTTTGCAATGGTTTATACTAACTTATCTCACGAGTCCTTGTTGAGTTTTGTGTGGATGAAGCTTTTGAGTTTAGGGAGACCGTGATATGAGAGGAATTAAGGAGACACAAAAGCTCAAGCTTGGGGATGCCCAAGGCACCCAAAGATAATATTTCAAGAAGTCTCAAGCATCTAAGCTTGGGGATGCCCCGGTGGCATCCCACCTTTCTTCTTCAACAACTATCGGTTAGTTTCAGTTGATCCTAAGTTTTTGCTTCTTCACATGATGTTTGCCATTATTGGAATGTCATTTTATTTTGCTTTGCTTGCTATTTTAATAAAATACCAAGATCTGAAATTCTTAAATGCTAGAGAGTCTTCACATAGTTGCATAATTATTCAACTACTCATTGATCTTCACTTATATCTTTCGGAGTAGTTTGTTTGCTCTAGTGCTTCACTTATATCTTTTAGAGCATGGTGGTAGTTTTATTTTGAAGAAATAGATGAACTCTCATGCTTCACTTAGATTATTTTGAGAGTCTTAATAGCATGGTAATTTGCTTAAAATCCTAATATGCTAGGTATTCCAGATTAGTAAAAACTTTCTTATGGAGTGTGTTTGAATACTAAGAGAAGTTTGATGCTTGATGATTGTTTTGAGATAATGGAGGTATAATATCAAAGTCGTGCTAGTTGAGTAGTTGTGAAATTGAGAAATGCTTGTGTTGAAGTTTGCAAGTCCCGTAGCATGCACGTATGGTAAACGTTGTGTAACAAATTTGAAACATGAGGTGTTATTTGATTGTCCTCCTTATGAGTGGCGGTCGGGACGAGCGATGGTCTTTTCCTACCAATCTATCCCCCTAGGAGCATGCGCATAGTGCCGAGGTTTTTGATGACTTGTAGATTTTTGCAATAAGTATGTGAGTTCTTTATGACTAATGTTGAGTCCATGGATTATACGCACTCTCACCCTTCCATCCTTGCTAGCCTCTTCGGTACCGTGCATTGCCCTTTCTCACATTGAGAGTTGGCACAAACTTCGCCGGTGCATCCAAACCCCGTGATATGATAAGCTCTTTCACACATAAACCTCCTTATATCTTCCTCAAAACAGCCACCATACCTATTATGGCATTTCCATAGCCATTCCGAGATATATTGCCATGCAACTTTCCACCATTCCGTTTATTATGACACGCATCATCATTGTCATATTGCTTTGCATGATCATGTAGTTGACATCGTATTTGTGGCAAAGCCACCATTCATAATTTTTCATACATGTCATCTTGATTCATCGCAATCCGGTACACCGCCGGAGGCATTCATATAGAGTCATTTTGTTCTAAGTATCGAGTTGTAATCTTGAGTTGTAAATAAATAGAAGTGTGATGATCATCATTTTCTAGAGCATTGTCCCAAGTGAGGAAAAAAAAAAAAAAAGAGGCCAAAGAAATAAAAAAAAGAGAAGGCCAAAAAAAAAGAAAAGGCACAAAAAAGAGAAGGAAAAAATGAGAGAAAAAGAGAGAAGGGACAATGTTACTATCCTTTTACCACACTTGTGCTTCAAAGTAGCACCATGATCTTCATGATAGAGAGTCTCTGTTTTGTCACTTTCATATACTAGTGGGAATTTTTCATTATAGAACTTGGCTTGTATATTCCAACAATGGGCCTCCTCAAGTGCCCTAGGTCTTCGTGAGCAAGCAAGTTGGATGCACACCCACTTAGTTTCTTTTGTTGAGCTTTCATACATTTATAGCTCTAGTGCATCCGTTGCATGGCAATCCCTACTCCTTGCATTAACATCAATCGAGTGGGCATCTCCATAGACCATTGATTAGCCTCGTTGATGTGAGACTTTCTCCTTTTTGTCTTCTCCACATAACCCCCATCATTATATTCTATTCCACCCATAGTGCTATATCCATGGCTCACGCTCATATATTGCGTGAAAGTTTATAGGTTTGAGATTACTAAAGTATGAAACAATTGCTTGGCTTGTCATCGGGGTTGTGCATGATGAGAGCATTCTGTGTGACGAAAATGGAGCATGACTAAACTATATGATTTTGTAGGGATGAACTTTCTTTGGCCATGTTATTTTGAGAAGACATAATTGCTTAGTTAGTAGCTTGAAGTATTATTATTTTTATGTCAATATGAACTTTTGTCTTGAATCTTTCGGATCTGAATATTCATGCACAATTAAGAAGAATTACATTGAAATTATGCCAAGTAGCACTCCATCAAAAATTCTTTTTATCATTTACCTACTCGAGGACGAGCAGGAATTAAGCTTGGGGATGCTGATACGTCTCCAACGTATCTATAATTTTTGATTGCTCCATGCTATATTTATCTACTGTTTTGGACATATTGGGCTTTATTATCCACTTTTATATTATTTTTGGGACTAACCTATTAACCGGAGGCCCAGCCCAGAATTGCTGTTTTTTTTGCCTATTTCAGTGTTTCGAAGAAAAGGAATATCAAACGGAGTCGAAAACGGAACGAAATCAACTGGAGAAGTTATTTTTGGAAGGAAAGCTACCGGATGGACTTGGACCCCACGTCAGGAGCCAAGGGAGGTGCTCACGAGGGTGGGGGCGCCCCTAGGGCGCGCCCTGCCTCGTGGGGCCCCCGAAGCTCCACCGACGTACTTCCTGCACCCATATATACCTACGTATCCTAAAACTTCCAGAACGACAATAGATCGGGAGTTCGCCGCCAGAAGCCTCCGTAGCCACCGAAAGCCAATCTAGACCCGTTCCGGCACCCTGCCGGAGGGGGCAATCCCTCTCTGGTGGCCATCTTCATCATCCCGGTGCTCTCCATGACAAGGAGGGAGTAGTTCTCCCTCGGGGCTGAGGGTATGTACCAGTAGCTATGTGTTTGATCTCTCTCTCTCTCTCGTGTTCTTGAGGTGATACGATCTTGATGTATCGCGAGCTTTGCTATTATATTGGATCCTATGATGTTTTCCCTACTCTCTTGTAATGGATTGAGTTTCCCCTTTGAAGTTATCTTATCGGATTGAGTCTTTAAAGATTTGAGAACACTTGATGTATGTCTTGCCGTGCGTATCTGTGGTGACAATGGGATATCACGTGATTCACTTGATGTATGTTTTGGTGATCAACTTGCGGGTTCCGCCCATGAACCTATGCATAGGGGTTGGCACACGTTTTCGTCGTTGATTCTCCGGTAGAACTTTGGGGCACTCTTTGAGGTTCTATGTGTTGGTTAATAGATGAATCTGAGATTGTGTGATGCATATCGTATAATCATACCCACGGATACTTGAGGTGACATTGGAGTATCTAGGTGACATTAGGGTTTTGGTTGATTTGTGTCTTAAGGTGTTATTCTAGTACGAACTCTAGGGCTGTTTGTGACGCTTATAGGAATAGCCCAACAGATTGATTGGAAAGAATAACTTTGAGGTGGTTTCGTACCCTACCATAATCTCTTCGTTCGTTGTTCTCCGCTATTAGTGACTTTGGAGTGACTCTTTGTTGCATGTTGAGGGATAGTTATGTGATCCAATTATGTTATTATTGTTGAGAGGACTTGCACTAGTGAAAGTATGAACCCTAGGCCTTGTTTCCTATCTTTGCAATACCGTTTACGCTCACTTTTATTCATTAGTATACCATCTCTTCGCCGAACTAGTGCACCTATACAATTTACCATTGTATTGGGTGTGTTGGGGACACAAGAGACTCTTTGTTATTTGGTTGCAGGGTTGCTTGAGAGAGACCATCTTCATCCTACGCCTCCTACGGATTGATAAACCTTAGGTCATCCACTTGAGGGAAATTTGCTACTGTCCTACAAACCTCTGCACTTGGAGGCCCAACAACGTCTACAAGAAGAAGGTTGTATAGTAGACATCAGTGGCGCGCCCTACCCCCTGGGGCGCCCCCTACCTCGTGGGCCCTCTGGTGGCCCCTCCGGTGGCCATCTTCTGCTATATGAAGTCTTTCGATGAGAAAAAAACCATAAGCCATCTTCTTGGATGAAACTCCGCCGCCACAAGGCGGAACCTTGGCGGAACCAATATAGGGCTCTAGCGGAGCTGTTTTGCGGGGAAACTTCCCTCCGGGAGGGGGAAATCATCACCATCGTCATCACCAACGCTCCTCTCATCGGGAGAGGGCAATCTCCATCAACATCTTCACCAACACCATCTCCTCTCAAAACCCTAGTTCATCTCTTGTATCCAATTCTTGTCTCCAAGTCCGGGATTGGTACTAGTAGGTTGCTAGTAGTGTTAATTACTCCTTGTAGTTGATGCTAGTTGGTTTATTTGGTGGAAGATCATATGTTCAGATCCTATATGCATATTCCACACCTCTGGTCATATCTTGATATACTTTGTAGAGTAGTTATGTTTTTTCCTGAGGACATGGGAGAAGTCTTGCTATTAGTAGTCATGTGAATTTGGTATTCGTTCGATATTTTGATGAGATGTATGTTGTCTCTCCTCTATTGGTGTTATGTGAACATCGACTACATAACACCTCATCATTATTTGGGCCTAGAGGAAGGCATTGGGATGTAATAAGTAGATGATGGGTTGCTAGAGTGACAGAATCTTAAACCCTAGTTTATGCGTTGCTTCATAAAGGGTTGATTTGG
>NW_024111870.1:0-25894 GCF_003073215.2 Triticum urartu | reverse complement strand
TCCAAATGTTCATGATGTGTTCCCATGTCTCTCAGCTTCGAAAGTGCTTCAAGCCTGACCGCACCGTCAACTTCGAGGACATTGAGCTCCAAGAAGATCTCTCTTATCGTGAGCACCCAGTTGCTATTCTTGAAGAGACTGAACGCAAGACTCGCAACAAGTCAATCAAATTTCTCAAAGTCAAGTGGTCTCACATTCCGACCGTGAAGCTACCTGGGAACGCGAGGATCACCTCCGTTCTGAGTACCCGGTTCTTTCAGTCCTAGATCTCGGGACGAGATCCTTTTCGTAGTGGTGGAGTGTTGTAACGCCCCATATAACTTTCCCAATTTGTACTCCAACTCTTGCCGTTTCCGGCGTTAAGTTATATTTATTTCTCGGGTTCGGGTCTTTGTCTCCGTGTGTTGTTTCGTTGTCATGCATCTCATATCATGTCATCATGTGCATTGCATTTGCATACGTGTTCGTCTCATGCATTCGAGCATTTTCCCCGTTGTCCGTTTTGCATTCCGGCGCTTCGTTCTCCTCCGGTGGTCATTTCTACTTTCTTTCGTGTGTGGGGATTAAACATTTCCGGATTGGACCGAGACTTGTCATGGCGGCCTTGGTTTACTACCGGTAGACCGCCTGTCAAGTTTCGTACCATTTGGACTTCGTTTGATACTCCAACGGTTAACCGAGGGACCGAAAAGGCCTCGTGTGTGTTGCAGCCCAACACCCCTCCAATTTGGCCCAAAACCCACCAAACTCTGCTCCATGTCCTAGAGCGTTCGATCACGATCGCGTGGCCGAAAACCGCACCTCATTTGGACTCTCCTAGCTCCACTTATGCCTATATACCCCTCCATTTTCGGATCTCGTCTTCCCCCTCGAAACCCTAATTCTAAAAAAAAACCGCACCGACGGATGTGTCCGCCCCCGGCCGGACAGCGTCCGCCGCAGCACCGCCCACTCGCCAGCCGCCACGTGGCACGGACCACTTCGCCGCGCCGCCGAAGCCCGCCGGCCCGCGGGAGGCCCGCCCCTCGCCCCCACGGGCCAGATCCGCGCCGCCGTCCTCCTCGCCCGCGCCGCCGTCCTCTTCCCCGAGCCGGCCTGCCTTGACACGGGTGGCCGGCGCACGCACCCCGCCGTGCCCCGCCAGGCCCTGCCTCGGCCGTCGCCGCCACTCCGGCCGCGCCGCCGCGCCGTCAGCGCGCCCTCCGCCTCGGCTCGTGCCGGGCCGCCGCCGCCCGTCCCGGGCCGCGCCGCTCCTCCTCGCCGCCAAGGCCGGCCAGCCCCGGCCTTGCCTCCCCTCCGTCCGGCTAGGCTCTGGCCGCCACCGTCCATCGTCGCCGGCGAGCCCCGGTGAGGATCCGGTGATCCTCGGGCTCTGCGCGATCCAGATCTGGACCGGAGCTACAGTAAAACCTAACCCTCGTTTTTTTTTCTTCCAAGTCCCAGAATTTTTGGCTTCATATGCTCCAGTTCGAGGCCCCGTAACTTTGCATCGTGAGCTCCGTTTTGGATATATAGCATATCAATGTTCGCCTCGACAAGTACATCATTTCATTCCATTGAATAATTTTCATTTGAGCTCATCTTGATGCCCAAAATGCTGTTAGAAGAGGGCTTCGTGAGTTAATTGTCAGATCTGCTAGTTCATCTTAGACTTTTGTAATTTTTGCCATGATTATTGTGTGCATGATATGCCTATGAGTCCTTCCTATGTTTTGTTAAGCATTTTGTCTTCTTTCCATAGGTGCAAGCCATGAATTTTTAGGATGTGTGTGGTGACTTGTGCAAGCTTGCAAAGTGAGGCACCCGGTAAATCTGTTTCAGGGACTTAGTAGTTTTCACTAAGTCTGGGATTATTTAGTTCATGATGCCATATGTTCAGCTTGTTTCCTAGTGATCCGTGCCTCTTTTGAGGATGATCAGTAAAGGAGTTTTGTTTATCATGTTATGGTCTATCCATCCATGTCTTTTTTTGCAATTATGGAGCATCCTAACTTGAGTCAATCGAGCTCTACTTTTGCTTCATGGTGAATCTGGGCAGATCGTCAACTCGTTTGCGATTTTTCCGGCGTTGTTGTAGTTGATCCGTGCATGCTATGCCATTGTTCTTGCCATTTCTAGCTTGTATTTTGTACCTTATTAATGAATGTATGCTTGGCTTGCCATGACTTGCACCGTGGTGAGTGCATCGAGCTCGTTTACATGCCTTCGTGAGTTATATTTCAGCATGTCTCAGTTTTCACTAAGTCTGAAAACTGATTGTGTTTTAGCTATGTTCGTGTGCCCGTTAATATATTTTGTGAACCCTTTTGGCCCCAGGTCACTTTGGGTTTTTGTTAAGCTTGTTGAGTAGCTCCATGCCATGTTCTTACTTGTCATTGTTCAGGTCATGTATCATGTTGTTTTGCTGCTCCGAAAGAGGGCTTCGTGATCTGAAATTTCAGACGTGTTAATTTCACTAAGTCTCTGTTTGAATCTATGATTCTTGCTCTTTTTCCTCCTTAATCGAGAGATTATGCATTTGAGGTTAACGCATTCGTCACAACGGCACATGCGAAAACCGTCCAGCCATTTGACGACCTAGTCTGCCGTACTCCTGTATCAGGATCACGTAGCCTCTTTATTGGGGCAGCAGGCTCGCACACAAACACAATAATTATGAGCTCAATGAATGGACTAGGTAAAGAATTCTAGTGCTCTAAGAGAGGCAGAGATTAGCTTTTAGAATAAGTACTTCCGAAAGATCGCTCGAAAGTGACTTCGAGGCGTTATTATCAAGAAATATATTACGGGCACACGAGAATAGCTAAAATCTAACAGATCAGTTTTTCTATCTATGATCGATTGTAACCTGAGGACATTGTCTGAGAGTAGTATAAGCTTCTCCCCGGCCGCCGGCTCTTGTCTTCTGCTCGTCTCCTCCGCTCTCGCTCATCTCCAGGTCGCAGTTCGTGCGCAGACGGCAGTGATTAGCATCTTTGAGGATTCATAAGGCCATCAAGAAACATTACCGCGCTTAGAGAATTGGCGCTTTATATACTGATGCGCTCATAGTTGCGCCGTCAACTACAACAACGCCCTGGGCCACTCTACTTCTGCAAACGAATTCACATTTTTTTAGGATCCACGGGTATCGTGTTGGTTGTACTCGCCTGGTTGCCCCGCGTTCTCGTGACGAGGACATTGGTTATCCTTAGTGACGTTCAGCTGAGACGATTCTGTATAGGTGAGCTGTTTGGGGTACTCCAGAATTTCAATAGTCACGGACGGTGGAGGGTAGTCTTGAGGTCTTGTATACCGTCGCACAATATTATATCGCGTTCGCTCGCGCTTTTTCTGATGGTACTTATCCTTCAGAAGATATCAGCCCGGTCATTCACTCGCGAGAGCACACGAAAATCTCTGCCTATTATTATGCTGTTAGTGGTGACGATAACCTCTCTCGGCATTCATGCCTTAAATATCCCAGACTAGTGAAGCATACCATCATGAGGCGGGAATGTATCATCGCGAGAGTAAATACGTAGCCGCGATGTGCCTCCCGTTGCCAGCTTGCACAAGTCACCCTACACTATCCTCAATATATGCGTTTATGGGTCTGCAGCTAATGGGTATAGAAGAGAGTCTAACATGAATACTTTTCTCAAGTAAGTGATGGTTTATCATGGTTCATGGTAGATTGGAACCGACAATATCGTGGTGACGACAGAGATAGTTTCAGAAGGGAGTCTTGTTATTGTTTGGTGACAAAGGTCTAAGATGAACTAGCAGATCTACAGATTGCTACCTACTTTCTCACGAAGCCTCCTTCTTAACAGCATTTTGGGCATCAAGATGAGCTCAAATGGAAATGATGCAATGGAATGAAATGATGTACTCGTCGAGGCGAACTTTTGATATATAATATGCCCAAATCGGAGCTACGGATGCAAAGTTACGGGGCCTCGAACATAGCAACTTGGACTAAAAATCCTGGGACTTAGAAGAAAATATCACCCTAGGGTTTACTGTTCATCGCGATCCGGATCTGGATCCGAGGGGACACTGTAGCGGTGCGGCCTTCGAGGATCGCCGGACGGGGAGACGAGTCCGGGGCCGGCCGACCTTGGTGGCGAGGAGGAGGGGCGCGACCGGGGACGGGCGGCGGCGGCCCGGCACCGGAGCCGAGGCGATGAGGTGGCGGCGGCTGACGGCCCGCGGCGGCGCGCCGGAGTGGCGGCGACGGCCGGAGGCAGGAGGCGGCGCGGGGTGCACGGCGGGGTTCGGTGGCGCCGGCCACCGGCGCCGGAGAGGGCGGCGACGGACGAGGCAGGAGGCGGCGGGCGGATCGGACGAGGGAGCCGGGCGGCGCCGGTTTTGGCCCGTCGGGGCGAGGGGCGGGCCTCCCGCGGGCCGGCGGGCTTCGGCGGCGCGGCGAAGTGGTCCGTGCCACGTGGCGGCTGGCGAGTGGGCGGGCTGCGGCGACGGACGCTGTCCGGCCGGGGCGGACACGTCCGTCGGTGCGGTTTTTTTTTAGAATTAGGGTTTTGAGGGGGAAGACGAGATCCGAAAATGGAGGGGGTATATATAGGCATAAGTGGAGCTAGGAGAGTTCAAATGAGGTGCGGTTTTCGGCCACGCGATCGTGATCGAACGCTCTAGGACATGGAGCAGAGTTTGGTGGGTTTTGGGCCAAATTGGAGGGGTGTTGGGCTGCAACACACACGAGGCCTTTTCGGTCCCTCGGTTAACCGTTGGAGTATCAAACGAAGTCCAAATGGTACGAAACTTGACAGGCGGTCTACAGGTCGTAAACCAAGGCCGCATGACAAGTCTCGGTCCAATCCGGAAATGTTTAATCCCCACACACGAAAGAAAGGTAGAAATGACCACCGGAGGAGAACGAAGCGCCGGAATGCAAAACGGACAACGGGGAAAATAGTCGAATGCATGAGACGAACACGTATGCAAATGCAATGCACATGATGACATGAAATGAGATGCATGAAAACAAAAACAACACACGGAGACAAAGACCCGAACCCGAGAAATAAATATAACTTAACGCCGGAAACGGCAAGAGTTGGAGTACAAATAGGGCAAGTTAATCTGGGGCGTTACAACACTCCACCACTACGAAAAGATCTTGTCCCAAGATCTAGGACTGAAAGAACTCCGGGTACTCAGAACGGAGGTGATCCTCGCGTTCCCAGGTAGCTTCACGGTCGGAATTGTGAGACCACTTGACTTTGAGAAATTTGATTGACTTGTTGCGAGTCTTGCGTTCAGTCTCTTCAAGAATAGCAACTGGGTGCTCACGATAAGAGAGATCTTCTTGGAGCTCAATGTCCTCGAAGTTGACGGTGCGGTCAGGCGTCTTGAAGCACTTTCGAAGCTGAGAGACATGGAACACATCATGAACATTTGCAAAGTTTGAAGGAAGCTCGAGTTGATAGGCGAGGTCGCCTCTCTTGCTGACAATCTTGAAAGGTCCCACGTATCTAGGGGCAAGCTTCCCTTTGATACCGAAGCGACGAGTACCTTACATAGGAGAGACACGGAGGTAAACATGATCTCCGATCTCGAAAGCCAAATCACGGTGCTTACTATCATAGTAGCTCTTCTGGCGGGATTGGGCTGCTTTGAGGTTATCACGAATGACTTTGCACATTTCTTCTGCTTCTGTGATTAAGTCATTACCCAGCAGCTGACGTTCACCGGTTTCAGACCAGTTGAGAGGGGTACGGCACTTCCTGCCATACAGAATTTCAAAAGGGGCCTTGCCCGAACTTGCTTGAAAACTGTTGTTATAGGAGAATTCAGCATAAGGAAGACAATCCTCCCACTTCATGCCGAAGGAGATCACACAAGCCCTGAGCATACTTTCAAGAATCTGGTTGACACGCTCGACTTGACCGCTTGTTTAAGGATGGAAAGCAGTGTTGAAGCGGATGTTGGTGCCCATGGCCTTCTGAAAAGAATCCCAAAACTTCGAGGTAAAGATGCTGCCACGGTCTGAAGAGATCACTTGAGGAATACCGTGCAGAGAGACAATTCGAGAGGTATAGAGTTCCGCCAATTGAGCTGCAGTGATCGACTCTTTGATAGGCAGAAAGTGAGCCACTTTGGTGAGCTTGTCGATGACGACGAATATAGCATCATTGCCACGCTTGGACTTTGGAAACCCAGTCACGAAGTCCATTTCAATGTGGTCAAACTTCCATTCTGGAATGGCAAGAGGTTGGAGGAGACCAGCTGGCCTTTGGTGTTCTGCCTTCACTCTTCTGCAGACATCACATTCGTTCACGAATTGAGCGATCTCGCGCTTCATTCGAGTCCACCAATAAGCTTGCTTGAGGTCCTGATACATCTTCGTGCTCCCAGGGTGGATGGAGAGAATAGAATTGTGAGCCTCGTTCATGATCACTTTACGAAGTTAAGAGAGAGATACAACATAATAGATCCTCATAGAAGAGAGTGTTCTTGTCATCAAGGCGGTAGCACTTGTACTTGGACTGACTCTTGGCAATTCCAATCTTCACCTTTTTCACCATAGAATCAAGAAGCTGGGCTTGGCGAATCTGGTCTTCTAAAGTAGGAGAGACTTGAAGGTTTGCGAGGAAACCTTGAGGAACAACTTGCAGATTAAGTTTGCGGAAAGCTTCACAAAGCTCGGGTTGATAAGGCTTGAGAATCAGACTGTTGCAGTAGGCCTTTCTGCTCAAAGCGTCAGCAATCACATTGGCCTTGCCTGGAGTATACTCAATACTCGGATTATACTCTTGAATCATTTCGACCCATCGAGTTTTCCTTAGGTTGAGATTAGGATGAGTGAAGATGTACTTGAGACTCTTGTGATCAGTGAAAATGTCCACTTTTCTTCCCAATAGAAGATGTCTCCAAGTCAAAAGAGCATGCACAACTGCCGCCAACTCGAGATCGTGAGTGGGGTAGTTCTTCTCATTAGGCTTCAACTGGCGAGATGTATAAGCAACAATTTTCTTCTCTTGCATCAAAACTGCGCCAAGACCTTGGAGAGAGGCATCACAAAAGACCTCGTACGGCTTGGATTCATCAGGCGGAGTCAGAACTGGAGCAGTGATCAATTTCTCTTTCAAAGTGTTGAAAGCAATATCACACTCCGGAGACCAAACGTACTTGACATGCTTCTGAAGAAGATTTGAGAGAGGCCTCGCAATCTTAGAAAAGTTCTCAACGAATCTTCGGCAATAGGTTGCGAGACCGAGAAAACTGCGGAGTTGCTTCACGTTCTGAGGAGGTTCCCAATTCACAATTGCGGAAACCTTCTCGGGATTCACGGAAATGCCCTTGGCAGAGATGATATGACCAAGATAAAGAACCTCATCGAGCCAAAATTCACACTTGGAGAACTTGGCATAGAACTGATGTTCTCTGAGCTTATCAAGCACCAAACGCAAGTGCTTGGCATGATCTTCCTTGTTCTTTGAGAAAACCAGAATGTCATCGAGATAGACCAAAACGAAGTCATTGGTGTATGTATTGAAGATGAAGTTCATCATGCGAGAGAACGTCGGAGGAGCGTTGGCGAGGCCAAAAGACATGACAGTGTATTCATATGAACCAAAGCTTGTTCTGAATGCTGTCTTGGGAATATCTTCTTCACGAATGCGAATCTGGTGATAACCCATACGGAGATCAAGCTTGGAGAATACTTGGGCACCTTTGAGTTGTTCGAACAGCTCATTGATGTTGGGAAGTGGGTATTTGTTCTTGATGGTCTTCTTGTTCACTGGACGGTAATCAACACAAAGTCGGTCTGTTCCATCCTTCTTCTTCACAAAAAGAACACCACAACCCCACGGAGAAGTACTAGGCCGGATGAGACCCAATCTTTCTTGCTCATCGAGTTGCTTCTTCAGCTCCTTCAATTCTTCAGGTCCGAGCTTGTAAGGACGTTTGCACACAGGTTCCGTGCCAGGCTCAAGTTCAATAACGAATTCCACTGGCCGGTGCGGAGGCATTCCTGGGAGCTCTTCTGGAAAGACGTCTTGATATTCGCACACGACTAGAATTTGAGAGATGGCATCCAATTCACCCTTCGCATTGAGAGAAAACAGACGGATGGTATTATCCCGAGCGGCAAAGACAATTACATCCTCAGACGAATGAGTCAATTGAGTCTGTCTGGCTGCACAATCAAGCTGAGCCTTGTGCTTAGAAAGCCAATCCATCCCGAGAATAAGATCAATATCCGAGTTGCCAAGAATCATTGGAGAAGCCAGAAACTTGAAATCACCCATCATGATAGAAACATCCGGAACTATTGAAGTAGCCCTCATACACTTAGCCGGAGAAACCACTCCCATAGATTTACCCAACATTTCTGAAACGAAGTCATGCTTGGAAACAAATGATCTTGACATGAAACAATGCGATGCACCAGAGTCAAAAAGAACTTTTGCTGGAAAAGAGTTAACTGGAAAGTTACCCATGATCACATCTGACGAGTCCTCTGCCGAGCTGCATTCATCAAATTGACCTTGGCATGCTTGGGGTTATGCTTGACCACAGCTGTACTTGCCGATCTGACAGGAGGAGGAGGAGGAAGACGCCTCTGGTTGAAACACTTGTTGGCATAGTGACCCTTCTGTTGGCACTTGTTGCACGTGACCTCTGAAAGCGGACGGTGATACGGAGCACTCGATCTTGGAGCTTGAGACGAAGCCTTGTTCTGAAAGCCTGGGTTGGGTGGGTGGGAAGAACCACTGCCAACTTTGCCCTTCTGCTGATACGGCTGACGGAACGGAGGAGGAGGAAGCCAAAACTTCTGCTGCTTGGCCACTTGAGTAGAGGAAGAAGGAGTAACATCTCTGACTTGCTTCCTGCAAGCATCACACCTCAACTGAGCAGCCTCTTGCTTCAGTGCCATGTTGTAGAACTCATCGTATCTCAAGGGCTCGAAGAGGACAAGAGCGAGCTGAGTATCTTCTCTGAGACCACCCCTGAACTGATATATCATGCTCTTCTCATCAGGCACGTCCTGCTTGGCAAAGCGGGCAAGCTTCTGGAACAATTTGTTGTAGTCATAGACAGACAAAGAACCTTGCTTCAGATTGCGGAATTCCTCACGCTTGCTTTCAACCACGCTCTGCAGAATGTGATGAGCTCGGAAATCTCGACGGAAATCATCCCAAGTGATAACACGTCCATCTCTGGAATCCTTGTATTGCTGGAACCATTCTGCTGCCTGATCTTTGAGTTGGAAGGAAGCGAACTTGACAAAGTCCTCAGGCCTGACGTTACTGCACTCGAAATGCTTACACAGATCCACAAGCCAATCGTCAGCATCGGTTGCCTCAACACAATTACTGAAAGTCTTTGGCCCGTTAGCAAGGAACTGGTTGAGTGTAGCAAAGTGACTCTGATTGCTGCCTTGATTCCCTTGACTGCCTTGATTGCGCTCTTGGAGAATTTGCATGATCAGCTGAGTGTTTGCATTGGTTGCGGCCATCACAGCTTGCCATGATTCTGGAGGAGGTGGAGGCGGTGGCGGATCTTGATTCTGGTTCTGACTGGTGCTCTTAGCGGGATCCATCCTGAAGAGGTTGACCACCGTTAGCACATAGATAGATAACTATTTAAGCTGAATCCAACGGAATGAAAATTGCAACATATAGTCTTCACATCCGAACAAAATGAACGAATGCATTCCTCTTCAAATGGTCACATATCCATAAATTGAGAAGCCACGTAGAATTAAGGTAGAAAAATAAATCAACAAGGTACGGATCAAGAATGAATAATCGGTAAGAAATCCCAATCTCAAACCAATATCCGTGGAAGAAGAACTAGAGCTACAAGAATTCCCACCTATGAAACTCCCGAACCTTTCCGGTTATGCAATCAGGTGTTGGGGATACAGGGGAAGCATAATATCTCACCCAAACTAGCAAATCCTACATCCAGCTGTATCCATCCTTCAACACATAACCAAGAAAACTTCGGAAACCATCTACCTCAACCTTCGAAAAGCATCCGTTATACAAGTTATGGCGATACTCCCGAACTCCCGCCCCAGTACTGGGTGGCGTCGAGGTTATCTCACCAACGAACTGCATAAAAGAGATTTTCGATGTCGGCGAACATATCTCAAGTATTCCAGAATTGCAACGATAAAATTATGATGACAACACCTCAGAGCTCAACTCCCCGGGACACTTCCACTAAACCCCTGACAGGAGGCACCAAGACAGTATTCTCATCATAAGCCATCGGAACAAATCCAAGATACTCGCGTGATCCTAAAAAAAATTTTAGTGAAATTTGAGAAGAGAAGAGTCAAAACTCTACGTCAGGATGCCTTACCAGAGCGATGAGGAGACTGGGAAGTAAAAGAATTCCTAAGCTCTCCGATATATAATTCCTAAATGACTCAAAACATTTTTCTAGACACAACTCGGCTGCTAAAAATGATCAAGCAATGGGGCTCCTAAGGTCGGGGAAGGCTCTGATTACCAACTTGTAACGCCCTCAATGCGGCTATAGCTCCCACGTGTCGAGGCACGACTTAGAGACATAACCGCATTGAAAGCAATGTCGCAAGTCAGGCAATCATTACAACATCCCATGTAATATGTAATAAAAGGGGGAGATAACATAGTTGGCTTACACTCGCCACGTCACATCAGAGTGCATAAAATAACATCCATCAAACAATCACTCATGGCCCGACTACGGCGCCAAAATAGAAAAGAACCCAACATGCGACAAGGCCCTGAATCAAACCCCAACTAGGCACCACTACTGATCATCGGGAAAGGAAACATAATAACGCTGAGAGTCCTCGTCGAACTCCCACTTGAGCTCGTACTCGTCACCTGGAGCGAATCACCTGGACCTGCATCTGGAATTATAGTATCTGTGAGCCACAGGGACTCAGCAATCTCGCACCCTCGCGATCAAGACTATTTAAGCTTATAGGAATGGATAAGGCAAATATATGTGGAGCTGCAGCAAGCGACTAGCATATGTGGTGGCTATCTTATACGCAAAAGAGAGCGAGAAGAGGAGGCAAAGCGCGAGCGAGAATCTAGAGGACAACCTGCGCAAGCATAACTCCAACACCGTGTCCACTTCCCGGACTCCGCCGAGAAGAGGCCATCACGGCAACACACACGGTTGATTCATTTTAATCAATTAAGGTTTAAGTTATCTACAACCGGACATTAACAAATTCCCATCTGCCCATAACCGCGGGCACGGCTTTCGAAAGTTCAATCCCTGCAGGGGAGTCCCAACTTAGCCCATGACAAGCTCTCACGGTCAACGAAGGAATAGACCTCCTCCCAAGACGTTCCGATCAGACTCGGTATCTCGGTAATTCAAGACACTTCGACAGGTTAAAACAAGACCAGCAACACCGCCCGATGTGCCGACAAATCCCGATAGGAGCTGCACATATCTCGTTCTCAGGGCACACTCAGAGCTAAGCGTACGGGAGCCAGTAACCCAAGTTGCCCCGAGGAGCCCCGCACGGCTGCAGTTGGACCAACACTCAGAGGAGCACTGGCCCGGGGGGTTAATAAGATGACCCTTGAGTCTGCAGAACCCAAGGGAAAGAAAAGGCTAGGTGGCAAATGGTAAAACCAGGTTGGGCATTGCTGAGAAGCTTTAATCAAGGCGAACTATCAAGGGGTTCCCATTATAACCCAACCGCGTAAGGAACGCAAAATCCGGGAACATAACACCGATATGACGGAAACTAGGGCGGCAAGAGTGGAACAAAACACTAGGCGAGAGGCCGAGCCTTCCACCCTTTACCAAGTATATAGATGCATTAAGATAACAGCAAATATAATGATATCCCAACAAGTAAATAATGTTCCAACAAGGAACGGCTCCAATCTTCACCTGCAACTAGCAACGCTATAAGAGGGGCTGAGCAAAGCGGTAACATAGCCAATCAACGGTTTGCTAGGACATAGGTGGGTTAGAGGTTTGACATGGCAATTGGGAGGCTGACAAGCAAAAGGTAGGCATCGTAGCATTGGCAAAGCAAGAGCGAGCAAACTAGCATAGCAAAGATAGTAGTGATTTCGAGGGTATGATCATCTTGCCTGCACAGTTGTCAGAGTTGACTGGATCCTCACAAGCAAACTCAACGGGCTCCTCGGTAGCGAACTCGTCTCCCGGCTCTACCCAACAAGACAAACAAGCAACAAGGATACAATCAACCACGTGCAAGACCAAGCAATATGATGAAATGATGATATGCTATGCGGGATGCGATGCGGGATGCAAAATGCAAGATATAACAGGAAATGCATGAACCTGGCCTCAACTTGGAATTCCAAGAGTGCCACTGGATCGAGGGGATGAAATCGCTTGAAAACGATATAAAGATCATTGGAATCGGAGTTACGGTTTGGAAATGGCAAGCGTTTTAAGATATGACACCGGTCTGCGATTTACAGCAAGTAGGCATCTAAATGCAACGAGATGAACATGCTACAGCCACCAAACATGACAACAAAATACATGGCAGGGATGCACACAAGATGCTTAACAAAAGACTAGCACTGAGCCACGGCCAATTCATCCATTATGAGGTTCAAACAAGCATGTCAAAAACGCAAATGCAAAACAGATTCCAGACTTAGTGAAATTAACACTAGTCTGAAATTTCAGATCACGAAGCCCTCTTTGGAGCAGCAAAACAACATGATAAATGATCTGAACATGACAAGTAAGAACATTTCATGGAGCTACTCAATAAGCTTAACAAAAGACCCAAAGTTACCTGGGGCCAAAAGGGTTCACAAAATATATTAACGGGCACACGAACATAGCTAAAACACAATCAGTTTTTAGACTTAGTGAAAACTGAGACATGCTGAAATATAACTCACGAAGGCATGTAAACGAGCTCAATGCACTCACCACGGTGCAAGTCATGGCAAGTAAAGCATACATCTATTAATAAGGCACAAAATACAAGCTAGAGATGGCAAGAACAATGGCATAGCATGCACGGATCAACTACAACAACGCCGGCAAAATCGCAAACGAGTTGACGATCTGCCTAGATTCACCACGAAGCAAAAGTAGAGCTCGATTGACTCAAGCTATGGTGCTCCAAAATTTCAAACAAAGACATGGATGGATAGAGCATAACATGATTAACAACACTCCTTTACTGATCATCCTCAAAAGAGGCACGGATCACTAGGAAACAAGCTGAACATATGGCATCATGAACTAAAATATCCCAGACTTAGTGAAAACATAAGTCCCTGAAAACAGATTTCCCGGGTGCCTCACTTTGCAAGCTTGCACAAGTCACCACACACATCCTAAAAATGCATGGGTTGCACCTCTGGAAAGAAGACAAAATGCTTAACAAAACATATGAAGGACTCACAGGCATAGCATGCACACAATAATCATGGCAAAAATGACAAAAGTCTAAGATGAACTAGCAGATCTGACAATTAACTCACGAAGCCTCCTTCTAACAGCATTTTGGGCATCAAGATGAACTCAAATGAAAATGATGCAATGGAATGAAATGATGTACTCGTCGACGAACATTTTGATATACTATATGCCCAAATCGGAGCTACGGATGCAAAGTTACGGCCGTCGAAAGATTGGACTAAAAATTGGGACTTAGAAGAAACATACCGCTAGGGTTTACTGTTCATCGCGATCCGGATCTGGATCCGACGGGACACTGTAGCGGTGCGGCCTTCGAGGATCGCCGGACGGGGAGACGAGGCCCGGGCCGGCCGACCTTGGCGGCGAGGAGGAGGGGCGCGACCGGGGACGGGCGGCGGCGGCCCGGCACCGGAGCCGAGGCGACGAGGTGCCGGCGGCGGCCCGGCACCGGAGCCGAGGCGACGAGGTGGCGGCGGCTGACGGCCCGCGGCGGCGCGCCGGAGTGGCGGCGACGGCCGGAGGCAGGAGGCGGCGCGGGGAGCGCGGCGGGGTTCGGTGGCGCCCGCCACCGGCGCCGGAGAGGGCGGCGACGGACGAGGCAGGAGACGGCGGGCGGATCGGACGAGGGAGCCGGGCGGCGCCGGTTCTGGCCCGTCGGGGCGAGGGGCGGGCCTCCCGCGGGTCGGCGGGCTTCGGCGGCGCGGCGAAGTGGTCCGTGCCACGTGCCGGCTGGCGAGTGGGCGGGCTGCGGCGGCGGACGCTGTCCGGCCGGGGCGGACACGTCCGTCGGTGCGGTTTTTTTTAGAATTAGGGTTTTGAGGGGGAAGACAAGATCCGAAAATGGAGGGGGTATATATAGGCATAAGTGGAGCTAGGCGAATCCAAATGAGGTGCGGTTTTCGGCCACGCGATCGTGATCGAACGCTCTAGGACATGGAGCAGAGTTTGTTGGGTTTTGGGCCAAATTGGAGGGGTGTTGGGCTGCAACACACACGAGGCCTTTTCGGTCCCTCGGTTAACCGTTGGAGTATCAAACGAAGTCCAAATGGTACGAAACTTGACGGGCTGTCTACCGGTAGTAAACCAAGGCCGCATGACAAGTCTCGGTTCAATCCGGAAATGTTTAATCCCCACACATGAAAGAAAGGTAGAAATGACCACCGGAGGAGAACGAAGCGCCGAAATGCAAAACGGACAACGGGGAAAATGCTCGAATGCATGAGACGAACACGTATGCAAATGCACTGCACATGATGACATGAAATGAGATGCATGAAAACAAAAACAACACACGGAGACAAAGACCCGAACCCGAGAAATAAATATAACTTAACGCCAGAAACGGCCAGAGTTGGAGTACAAATAGGGGAAGTTAATCTGGGCATTACAAAGCCTAGCCTATCGAAGACTAGCATCTTCAAGCATCTTGCAGCATATAGAAGAGTATAGATCGACATATGTAAAGTAGTAATAGTGTTATCAACCTCGGCCAGCGATCCTTTCTCGACTCCCTGCGAGAAAGCAATCCCAGAGCCATACTATCCATTTCTCATAACCATGTCTCATCTCAAGTACCCAGTTCTAGTTGTATCGATCGGGATACAACTCCAAGTGTCCGTTACCGTACGACAGGCTATCGATAGATGTTTTCTTTCCTGCAGGGGTGCACCAACTTAACCACCACGCTCGATTAACTCCGGCCGGACACACTTTCCTGGGGCGTGCCCGGCCTCGGCCAAACAATACGCTGCAACCCGACCTAGGCTTAATAGAAAGGTCAAGCACGCCGGACTAAACCTATGCCCCCAGGGGTCTTGGGCCATCGCCTCGGGAACTCCTGCACGTTGCGTGGGCGGCCGGTGAGCAGACCTAGCTACCTCCTTAAAAGGCAGGAGCTCACCAGTCCAACCCGGCGCGCGCCGCTCAGTCACTGACGTCTAATAAGCTTTGGCCGATGCATACGACGTAGAACGCCCATACTATGCCCACGTGATGGTTAGCGCTATCAGGCCAGAGCCCCCTCGGATCAAATATCTAAATCGTAGTGAATTAGGAACGCGTGGTAACAAGTAGAGACTCACGAAAGATGTGACCCCGTCGCCCCATCTCGAGTACTTGCGGCAAGGGCTAAGAATGCCCGGCCACGCCTCGTAAGTATCTCGCGGGCACCTTCCAGGTCAACCCGACTCCACATCACTCGCTATTAAGCTCACGCGGGTACCCCTCAGGGCCGACCCATCTTTAGTAACATGGCTCAGTGTAAATTCATAGTAACCATAGTAACTGTGTGTCTAACACCAAGGGGAAAACCCGAGGAATCACCCCCGGTGAATTCCACTCGATGTTATCATCAAGGTGAACATAAGAGGATCCACCCTCGAGGTTCACACTTGAGGGGTTGCACAATAGAGCCGTAACGGAAGTGGTTAAGGAGGAAATCACCCTCGATGACCTCGACCGTATAGCTACACTACAGAGATCTCATCAGGAGTGATGTAAGAGGTTCCACCCTCGGCACTCGATGGTAACTCTGCAGAGTCGTACACCTAGGGGGTGATGTGCGATGTCGGGGCCTGGATGTCGATCACGTTGATCGAGTCATCGAACATAAAGCGGGGCAACTCGGACAAGGTGGGGGTCACTGATGGATCACTAACCAACCTATACTAAGCAGTTTAGGATAAGCAGGTAAGGTATGAAAGCAGGTAACAAAAACAGGCTATGCATCAGAGTAGGATCATATAAAAAGCAGTAGCAGTTCTAATGCAAGCATGAGAGGGAAAGAAATGGGCGATATCGGAATGCTCAAGGGGGGTTTGCTTGCCTGGAAGCTCTACTGAAAAATAAGAAGTGTCGTCGTCGACGTAGTCGATCACAGGGGCATCAGCAGCGGTCTCGGGATTTACCGGAGAGAAGAGGGGGAAGAAAAGTAAATACAGAGCAAAGAGATGCATCACTAAGCATTACATGACGACAGGTAGAGCTAGGGTTGTCCTAACGTAGTACTACACGTTGTAGACGGAGGGGATGAACATCCGAGGATGAATCCCCGGCGTTAGACGAATTCCGTACAGATGAAAGAGAGGGGATGGTTCCATGTTCAGTATGCTAGGGGCATGTGACAGGTGAATGGACCGCGTATTTGGATTCATGGGATTTTTCTGAGCAACTTTCATATAGAAAACATTGTCATTGGAGTTACGGTTTAATTTCTACGAATTTCTAAAGATTAAAGTATTTTCTGGAATTATTATTTAACGGAAATGGAATATGACGTTAGCATGACGTCTTGATGACCTCAGCAGTCAACAGAGCGGCTGACCAGGTCAATCCTGACCAGTGGGTCCAGTGGGACCCACATGTCATACACAATGGGGCTAACAGTGGTTTAAATTTAACTAAATTAACTATATTAGAACCTGGGCCCACCTCTCAGTCACTATTTAGGTTAACTAAACTAATTTAATTAATTCCTGTTAATTAGGGGGGAAGGCCCCACTGGTCAGTGGCTGGGGGTTGCCCAGTCAGCAGGGTTGACTGGTCAACCCAGTCAACTAGGGTCCTTGGGCCCCGCTGGCAGTGACCCAGGGGCGGGTCCCAGGTGTGCCACGTCGGTGGCGGCGTCGGATATGGCTCCGGCGAGCTCAACGCGGCAGAGCCTCGCCGGACTTCACCGGAAAATCTCTACGGGGCACGGGGAAAGGTGCGGCTAGGCGCGTTCGATTGGGCATTCGATGCCGTGTCCATCTACGGTGGCGGCGCGGCCCGTAACGGGCTAGAACGACGACAGCGAGAGGCGGGTTGGAGGCGGGCGTTTGGGCGTGGTCAGAAACGAGACCGGAGGGCACGGGGAGGCTCGGTCGCAAGCTCGTTGAGCTCCAGGGAGCACCAGGAGCACGGCGGAGGCCTTAGGAGAGCGTGACAAGAACCATGGCCACGGTGGCGAGGTGATCTACGGCGGCGAGCTCTCGGCAACAGCGACGAGCTAGCTACAGCGCGCGAGGGAATTAACGAGGTGGAGCAGAAAGTGGAGGAGCTCACCGTGTGGCACGCAAAATGGCCCTTGGAAGATTAGTAGCAGCAGAACGGCGGAATCGTCGGAGAAGCGCCGACGATCCAAGGAAGAATAAGGGGGTCGATCCGTGGCTGCGGTGTCGTAGAGCTCGAGCTTGAGGTCGGGGAGGTTGCAGCGGAGCTCGACGGAGCTCGTGGATGTACTGGCGAGGTGCGAGGAGCGTTGTGGCTATGCGGTCGACGGCGGAGGACGGCGGCGGGCGCGCTCGGGCAGTGGGGAGAAAGGGCGAGCACGAGCGAGGGAGAGAGGGGAGTGGAAGAGGCGGAGTGAGCGGGCGAGTGGAGTGGCAGGGGAAGCCCGAGGGGTCGGCCTCGTTGTCGCCCTTATCCCCTCGCCGGCGGGGACGGCGAGGCGGTCTGGCGGAGACGCGAGCACGTGGTCGCTCGCACAGTGGGGAGGGGGAAGACGATAGGGGGGAGTGGGCCGGCCTAGATGGGCTAGTTGGCTTGTGTGGGCCGAAGCCCAAGGGGAGGCCAGGGCTCTCCCACCCCTTCTCCTTTTCTTTTTCTCCTTGCTTTTATTTTTTTCTTTTTCTTTTTAAAGCTTTTCTGTTTTAGCTATTTTAGGCCACTTAGGCATTTTGCAAAAATATTGGTTCACCACCAATATTACCAGAAGAATACTTTCCACATGATGAACATTTTAGTTTTCATGTTTGAGCATTTTGAATTTCACTCATAATTTGGAAAGGAATTTAATTGGAATTTGAAAGAGAGAGGAGACAATGATGATCAAACACTTGTTTAGCAAAATGATTAACTTAACCCCAGGGGTTATTGTAGCATCATTACACCGGGGTGTTACACACCCCATGTAGGAACTTTCAATAGCACGCAACAAATTGTTTCACCTTTTTATTCCTCGGCAACTAATTTGCAACATGTTAATCTGAACATGCCGGTGGACAGGGAAATTGGCCATGCTACTACTTGTTATTCAGCCAATTGCCCTCAACAATCATATTCTACACCTCATGCTACTAATTTTTTGGCACCATATGCAACTGTAGGTATTCATAATTTGGCTTTGCACCATCATCCTAATAGCCGAATAAGTGAAAATTCTATAGGATCACATGTGTGTTCACCTACTACCGTAGCATATCATGTCCCCCCTACACAGTTACAGAATTTCGGTAACATCTCATTGCCGAAAGAGTCTAGAGGCATCGGGGGCAACCGTATCCAGACTAGGTGATTGAGAATAGGCTTACATTCTCTTGGGATTTGTGCAACTCTATTCGCCAAGAACTAATAGAAGGCGGAAAGCCTCATGACTTTGCTACTGTAAAAGCAAGAGTTGTGCAAATGATGCATTCGCCTAGTTCTGAAGCAAACAATGTACCCCCTAAACAATTACAAAGTTTCGGCACCTCATTACCGAAAGAGTCTCAAAGCATTGGGGGGAATCTCATGAGGAGTGGATGGAAATTGAGATGAAAAAGTTTAAAGCCCGCCAAACTAAGATGTGGGCTAAAATAAGACAAGAGCGAGAAGCCTTGCAAATTCAGAAAGAGAAAAGTATTGATTCAGGTAACAAAGAAAATTCGGTTATTGAAAAAGCCGAATCGAATAGTATGTGTACCAAATCTATCAAAGAAAAAGAGGATGCCAAGGCATTGGAGAGTCATTCAAAAGTGGAACATAGTATTATTCCATTGATACAACCATCATGCTCTCCCAACATGTATGAAGAGGTATGTCTGTCAAGTGATTTACCTATTTTTAGATTTGGTCACAACTTTATTGTTGATGCATCTATTAGGAAAAATCTTATAAGTAATTTTGAAATACCAATGATGAAGGGTAATTTACTTTTTAGCAATAAAATTGTTACAAAGCATATCGGTCAACACATTGTACCATTCGAGGAGACCGATAGTGACTTATTATTGCAGCCAAAGCTTTTCCTTAATGGTTTCCAAAGGAATTCCTTAATGGTTTCCAACACTTGAAGTGCAAAACACGTCAAAACGGCATTCCTTAATGGTTTCCTTAAGGAAGAATTGTATATGATGCAGCCGGGAGGTTTTGTCGATCCTAAGAATGCTAACAAGGTGTGCAAGCTCCAACGCTCGATTTATGGGCTGGTGCAAGCATCTCGGAGTTGGAACATTCGCTTTGATGAGATGATCAAAGCATTTGGGTTTACGCAGACTTATGGAGAAGCCTGCGTTTACAAGAAAGTGAGTGGGAGCTCTGTAGCATTTCTCATACTATATGTAGATGACATACTTTTGATGGGAAATGATATAGAACTCTTGGACAGCATCAAGGCCTACTTGAATAAAAGTTTTTCAATGAAGGACCTTGGAGAAGCTGCTTATATATTAGGCATCAAGATCTATAGGGATAGATCAAGACGCCTCATAGGTCTTTCACAAAGCACATACCTTGATAAGATTTTGAAGAAGTTCAAAATGGATCAGTCCAAGAAAGGGTTCTTGCCTGTTTTGCAAGGTGTGAGATTGAGCTCAGCTCAATGCCCGACCATGGCAGAAGATATAGAAGAGATGAGTGTCATCCCCTATGCCTCAGCCATAGGTTCTATTATGTATGCCATGCTGTGTACCAGACCTGATGTAAACCTTGTCGTAAGTTTGGTAGGAAGGTACCAAAGTAATCCCGGCAAGGAACACTGGACAGCGGTCAAGAATATCCTGAAGTACCTGAAAAGGACAAAGGACATGTTTCTCGTTTATGGAGGTGACGAAGAGCTCGTCGTAAAGGGTTACGTCGACGCTAGCTTCGACACAGATTTGGATGACTCTAAGTCACAAACCGGATACGTGTATATGTTGAATGGTGGAGCAGTGAGCTAGTGCAGCTGCAAACAGAGCGTCGTGGCGGGATCTACATGTGAGGCGGAGTACATGGCAGCCTCGGAGGCAGCACATGAAGCTATATGGGTGAAGGAGTTCATCACCGACCTAGGAGTCATACCCAATGCGTCGGGGCCAATCAAACTCTTTTGTGACAACACTGGAGCTATTGCACTTGCCAAGGAGCCCAGGTTTCACAAGAAGACAAGGCACATCAAGCGTCGCTTCAACTCCATTCGTGAAAATGTTCAAGATGGAGACATAGAGATTTGTAAAGTACATACGGACCTGAATATAGCAGATCCGTTGACTAAACCTCTCCCTAGGGCAAAACATGATCAACACCAGAATTCCATGGGTGTTCGATTCATCACAATGTAACTAGATTATTGACTCTAGTGCAAGTGGGAGACTGTTGGAAATATGCCCTAGAGGCAATAATAAAAGCATTATTATTA
Source organism: Triticum urartu (assembly GCF_003073215.2). NCBI lineage: Eukaryota > Viridiplantae > Streptophyta > Magnoliopsida > Poales > Poaceae > Triticum > Triticum urartu. The sequence goes on along the minus strand of NW_024111870.1, from coordinate 5,145 downwards.
TATTTCTTTGTTCATGATAATTGTATTTATTCATGCTATAACTCTATTATCCGGAAATCGTAATACACGTGTGAATACATAGACCATAATATGTCCCTAGTAAGCCTCTAGTTGACTAGCTCATTGATCAACAGATAGTCATGATTTCCTGGCTATGGACATTGGATGTCATTGATAACGGGATCACATCATTAGGAGAATGATGTGATGGACAAGACCCAATCCTAAGCATAGTACAAAGATCGTGTAGTTCGTTTGCTAGAGCTTTTCCAATGTCAAGTATCTTTTCCTTTGACCATGAGATCGTGTAACTCCCGGATACCGTAGGAGTGCTTTGGGTGTATCAAACGTCACAACGTAACTGGGTGACTATAAAGGTGCATTACAGGTATCTCCGAAAGTGTCTGTTGGGTTGACACGGATCGAGACTGGGATTTGTCACTCTGGATAACGGAGAGGTATCACTGGGCCCACTCGGTAATGCATCATCATTATGAGCTCAAGGTGACCAAGTGGTTGATCACGGGATCATGCATTACGGTACGAGTAAAGTGACTTGCCGGTAACGAGATTGAACAAGGTATTGGGATACCGACGATCGAGTCTCGGGCAAGTAACATACCGATTGACAAAGGGAATTGTATACGGGGTTGATTAATCCTCGACATCGTGGTTCATCCGATGAGATCATCGTGGAGCATGTGGGAGCTATCATGGGTATCCAGATCCCGCTGTTGTTTATTGACCGGAGAGTCGTCTCGGTCATGTCCGCTTGTCTCCCGAACCCGTAGGGTCTACACACTTAAGGTTCGGTGACGCTAGGGTTATGAAGATATGAATATGCAGTAACCCGAATGTTTTTCGGAGTCCCGGATAAGATCCCGGACGTCACGAGGAGTTCCGGAATGGTCCGGAGGTAAAGAATTATATATAGGAAGTGCTGTTTCGGCCATCGGGACAAGTTTCGGGGTTATCGGTATTGTACCGGGACCACCGGAGGGGTCCCGGGGGCCCACCGGGTGGGGCCACCTGTCCCGGGGGGCCACATGGGCTGTAGGGGGTGCGCCTTGGCCTTCATGGGCCAAGGGCACCAGCCCTACTAGGCCCATGCGCCTAGGGTTTCCACCACGGAGGAGTCCAAGTGGTGGAAGGCACCCCGAGGTGCCTTGGGGGGGAGGGAAACCCTCCCCTGGCCGCCGCACCTAGGAGATCAGATCTCCTAGGCTGCGCACCACCCCCCCTTGGTCCTCCTATATATAGTTGAGGAGAGGAAGGATTTCATACCTCAGCCTTTGGTGCTTCCTCTCTCCCCGTTACGTCTCTCTCTCGTAGTATAGGCGAAGCCCTGCTACTGTGACGCCCTGCATCCACCACCACGCCGTCGTGCTGCTGGATCTTCATCAACCTCTCTTCCCCCCTTGCTGGATCAAGAAAGGAGGCGACGTCATCCGTTCCGTACGTGTGTTGAACGCGGAGGCACCGTCCGTTCGGTGCTTGATCATCGCTGATTTGAATCACGTCGTGTTCGACTACATCATCCCCGTTCTTTGAACGCTTCCGCTCGCGATCTACAAGGTACGTAGATGCATCTAATCACTCGTTGCTAGATGAACTCCTAGATGGATCTTGGTGAAACGAGTAGGAAAATTTTGTTTTCTGCAACGTTCTCCAACAGTGGCATCATGAGCTAGGTCTATGCGTAGTTCTCTTGCACGAGTAGAACACAAAGTAGTTGTGGGCGTTGATTTTGTTCAATATGCTTGCCGTTACTAGTCTTATCTTGATTCGGTGGCATCGTGGGATGAAGCGGCCCGGACCGACCTTACACGTACTCTTACGTGAGACAGGTTCCACCGACAGACATGCACTAGTTGCATAAGGTGGCCAGCGGGTGTCTGTCTCTCCTACTTTAGTCGGATCGGATTCGATGAAAAGGGTCCTTGTGAAGGGTAAATAGCAATTGGCATATCACGTTGTGGTCATTGCGTAGGTAAGAAACGTTCTTGCTAGAAACCCATAGCAGCCACGTAAAACATGCAAACAACAATTAGAGGACGTCTAACTTGTTTTTGCAGGGTATGCTATGTGATGTGATATGGCCATAGTTGTGATGAATGATGAATGATCCATATGTGATGTATGAGATGTTCATACTATTGTAAGAGGAATCACAACTTACATGTCGATGAGTATGACGGTGACAGGATGATCATGGAGCCCCAAGATGGAGATCAAAGGAGCTATGTGATATTGGCCATATCATGTCACTATTATTATTTGATTGCATGTGATGTTTATCATGTTTTGCATCTTGTTTACTTAAAACGACGGTAGTAAATAAGATGATCCCTTACAACAATTTCAAGAAGTGTTCTCCCCTAACTGTGCACCGTTGCTACAGTTCGTCGCTTCGAAGCACCACGTGTTAATCGGGTGTGATAGATCCTTTCGTTCACATACAACGGGTGTAAGAAGTTTTACACATGCAAAAACACTTAGGGTTAACTTGACGAGCCTAAGCATGTGAAGACATGGCCTCGGAACACAGAGACCGAAAGGTCGAACACGAGTCGTATGGAAGATACGATCAACATGGAGATGTTCACCGACGATGACTAGTCCGTCTCATGTGTTAATCGGACACGGATTAGTTGACTTGGATCGTGTAACACTTAGATGACTAGAGGGATGTCTAATCTGAGTGGGAGTTCATTAATAATTTGATTAGATGAACTTAATTATCATGAACTTAGTCTAAAATCTTTACAATATGTCCTGTAGATCAAATGGCCAACGTTGTATTCAATTTCAACGCGTTCCTAGAGAAAACCAAGCTGAAAGACGATGGCAGCAACTATACGGAATGGGTCCGGAACCTGAGGATCATCCTCATAGCTGCCAAGAAAGATTATGTCCTACAAGCACCGCTAGGTGATCCACCCGTCCCACAGAACCAAGACGCTATGAACGCTTGGCAGACACGTACTGATGACTACTCCCTCGTTCAGTGCGGCATGCTTTACTAGCTTAGCCGGGGCTCCAAAAGCGTTTTGAGAGACATGGAGCATATGAGATGTTCGAAGAGCTAAAAATGGTTTCAAGCTCATGCCGATCGAGAGATACGAAGTCTCCGTAAGTTCTTCAGCTGTAAGATGGAGGAAAATAGTTCTGTCAGTGAGCACATACTCACTATGTCTGGGTGCATAACCGCTTGACTCAGCTGGGAGTTAATCTCCCGGATGACGCGGTCATTGACAGAATCCTCCAGTCGCTTCCACCAAGCTACAAGAGCTTTGTGATGAACTTCAATATGCAGGGGATGGTAAAGACCATTCCTGAAGTATTTGCTAATGCTGAAATCAGCAGAGGTGTAGAAGTCAAGAAGGAACATCAAGTGTTGTTGATGAATAAACACTAAGTTCAAGAAGGGCAAGGGTAAAAAGAACTTTGAGAAGGACGGCAAGGAAGTTGTCGCCCGGCAAGCAAGCTCGGGAAGAAGTCAAAGAATGGACCCAAGCCTGAGACAAGTGCTTTTATTGCAAAGGGAAGGGTCACTGGAAGCGGAACTGCCCCAAATACTTAGCGGATAAGAAGGCCGGCAACACCAAAGGTATATTTGATATACATGTGATTGATGTGTACCTTACCAGTACTCGTAGTAACTCCTGGGTATTTGATACCGGTGCCGTTATATTTGTAACTCACCACAGGAGCTGCGGAATAAACGGAAACTGGAGAAGGACGAGGTGACGATGCGCGTCGGGAATGGTTCCAAGGTCGATGTGATCGCCGTCGGCACGCTACCTCTACATTTACCTACGGGATTAGTTATAAACCTCAATAATTGTTATTTAGTGCTTTGAGCATGAACATTGTATCAGGATCTCGTTTAATACGAGATGGCTACTCATTTAAATCCGAGAATAATGGTTGTTCTATTTATATGAGAGATTTTATGGTCATGCTCCGATGGTGAATGGTTTATTCTTAATGAATCTCGAGCGTAATTACACATATTCATAGTGTGAATACCAAAAGATGTAAGGTTGATAATGATAGTCCCACATACTTGTGGCACTGCCGCCTTGGTCACATAGGTGTCAAACGCATGAAGAAGCTCCATGCAGATGGACTTTTAGAGTCTCTTGATTACGAATCATTTGACACGTGCGAACCATGCCTCATGGGTAAAATGACCAAGACTCCGTTCTCAGGAACAATGGAGCGAGCAACCAACTTATTGGAAATCATACATACTGATGTGTGCGGTCCAATGAGTGTTGAGGCTCGCGGTGGCTATCGTTATGTTCTCACCTCACTGATGACTTGAGTAGATATGGGTATGTCTACTTAATGAAACACATCTGAAACCTTTGAAAAGTTCAAGGAATTTCAGAGTGAAGGTTGAGAATCAACGTGACAGGAAAATCAAGTTTCTACGATCAGATCGTGGAGGAGAATACTTGAGTCACGATTTGGCACACACTTAAGAAAATGTGGAATAGTTTCACAACTCACGCCGCCTGGAACACCTCAGCGTAATGGTGTGTCCGAACGTCGTAATCGCACTCTATTAGATATGGTGCGATCTATGATGTCTCTTACCGATTTACCGCTATCATTTTGGGGCTATGCTTTAGAGACTGCCGCATTCACTTTAAATAGGGCTCCGTCGAAATCCGTTGAGACGACACCGTATGAATTATGGTTTGGGAAGAAACCTAAGCTGTCGTTTCTAAAAGTTTGGGGATGCGATGCTTATGTCAAGAAACTTCAACCTGAAAAGCTCGAACCCAAGTCGGAAAATGCGTCTTCATAGGATACCCTAAAGAAACATTTGGGTATACCTTCTACCTCAGATCCGAAGGCAAGATCTTTGTTGCCAAGAATGGATCCTTTCTAGAGAAAGAGTTTCTCTCGAAAGAAGTAAGTGGGAGGAAAGTAGAACTTGATGAAGTATTACCTCTTGAACCGGAAAATGGCGCAACTCAAGAAAATGTTCCTGAGGTGCCTGCACCGACTAGAGAGGAAGTTAATGATGATGATCAAGATACTTTGATCAAGCTCCTACTGAAATTCGAAGGTCCACAAGGACACGTTCCGCACCAGAGTGGTACGGCAACCCTGTCTTGGAAATCATGTTGT
>NW_024111869.1:0-9668 GCF_003073215.2 Triticum urartu | reverse complement strand
TACTGACGAGCCAAGCATATACAGATATGGCCTCGGAACACGGAGACCGAAAGGTCGAGCGTGAATCATATAGTAGATATGATCAACATAGTGATGTTCACCAATGAAACTACTCCATCTCACGTGATGATCGGACATGGTTTAGTTGATTTGGATCACGTAATCACTTAGAGGATTAGAGGGATATCTATCTAAGTGGGAGTTCTTTAAGTAATATGATTAATTGAACCTAAATTTATCATGAACTTAGTACCTGATAGTATCTTGCTTATGTATGTTTGATTGTAGATAGATGGCCCGTGCTGTTGTTCCGTTGAATTTTAATGCGTTCCTTGAGAAAGCAAAGTTGAAAGATGATGGTAGCAATTACACGGACTGGGTCCGTAACTTGAGGATTATCCTCATTGCTGCACAGAAGAATTACGTCCTGGAAGCACCGCTGGGTGCCAGGCCTGCTGCTGGAGCAACACCAGATGTTATGAACGTCTGGCAGAGCAAAGCTGATGACTACTCGATAGTTCAGTGTGCCATGCTTTACGGCTTAGAATGGGACTTCAACGACGTTTTGAACGTCATGGGGCATATGAGATGTTCCAGGAGTTGAAGTTAATATTTCAAGCAAATGCCCGGATTGAGAGATATGAAGTCTCCAATAAGTTCTATAGCTGCAAGATGGAGGAGAACAGTTCTGTCAGTGAGCATATACTCAAGATGTCTGGGTATTGTAATCACTTGATTCAACTGGGAGTTAATCTTCCGGATGATAGCGTCATTGACAGAATTCTCCAATCACTTCCACCAAGCTACAAGAGCTTCGTGATGAACTATAATATGCAAGGGATGAATAAGACTATTCCCGAGCTCTTCGCAATGCTGAAAGCTGCGGAGGTAGAAATCAAGAAGGAGCATCAAGTGTTGATGGTCAACAAGACCACTAGTTTCAAGAAAAAGGGCAAAGGGAAGAAGAAGGGGAACTTCAAGAAGAACAGCAAGCAAGTTGCTGCTCAAGAGAAGAAACCCAAGTCTGGACCTAAGCCTGAAACTGAGTGCTTCTACTGCAAGCAGACTGGTCACTGGAAGCGGAACTGCCCCAAGTATTTGGCAGATAAGAAGGATGGCAAGGTGAACAAAGGTATATGTGATATACATGTTATTGATGTGTACCTTACTAATGCTCGCAGTAGCACCTGGGTATTTGATACTGGTTCTGTTGCTAATATTTGCAACTCGAAACGGGACTACGGATTAAGCGAAGATTGGCTAAGGACGAGGTGACGATGCGCGTGGGAAATGGTTCCAAAGTCGATGTGATCGCAGTCGGCATGCTACCTCTACATCTACCTTCGGGATTAGTATTAGACCTAAATAATTGTTATTTGGTGCCAGCGTTAAGCATGAACATTATATCTGGATCTTGTTTGATGCGAGACGGTTATTCATTTAAATCAGAGAATAATGGTTGTTCTATTTATATGAGTAATATCTTTTATGGTCATGCACCCTTGAAGAGTGGTCTATTCTTATTGAATCTCGATAGTAGTAACACACATATTCATAATGTTGAAGCCAAAAGATGCAGAGTTGATAATGATAGTGCAACTTATTTGTGGCACTGCCGTTAGGGTCATATCGGTGTAAAGCGCATGAAGAAACTCCATACTGATGGACTTGATTATGAATCACTTGGTACTTGCGAACCGTGCCTCATGGGCAAGATGACTAAAACACCGTTCTCCGGTACTATGGAGAGAGCAACAGATTTGTTGGAGATCATACATACAGATGTATGTGGTCCGATGAATATTGAGGCTCGTGGCGGATATCGTTATTTTCTCACCTTCACAGATGACTTAAGCAGATATGGGTATATCTACTTAATGAAACATAAGTCTGAAACATTTGGAAAAGTTCAAAGAATTTCAGAGTGAAGTTGAAAATCATCGTAACAAGAAAATAATGTTTCTACGATCTAATCGTGGAGGAGAATATTTGAGTTACGAGTTTGGTGTACATTTGAAACAATGCGGAATAGTTTCGCAACTCACGCCACCCGGAACACCACAGCGTAATGGTGTGTCTGAACTCGTAATCGTACTTTACTAGATATGGTGCGATCTATGATGTCTCTTACTGATTTACCGCTATCGTTTTGGGGTTATGCTTTGGAGACGGCCGCATTCACGTTAAATAAGGGTACCATCAAAATCCGTTGAGATGATGCCTTATGAACTATGGTTTAGCAAGAAACCAAAGTTGTTGTTTCTGAAAGTTTGGGGCTGCGATGCTTATGTGAAAAAGCTTCAACCTGATAAGCTCGAACCTAAATCGGAGAAATGTGTCTTCATAGGATATCCAAAGGAGACTATTGGATACACCTTCTATCACCGATCCGAAGGCAAGACTTTTGTTGCTAAGTTTGAAAACTTTCTAGAGAAGGAGTTTCTCTCGAAAGAAGTGAGTGGGAGGAAAGTAGAACTTGACGAGGTAACTGTACCTGCTCCCTTATTGGAAGTAGCATCACAGAAAACTGTTTGTGACACCTACACCAATTAGTGAGGAAGCTAATGATAATGATCATGAAACTTCAGAACAAGATACTACTGAACCTCGTAGATCAACCAGAGTGAGATCCGCGCCAGAGTGGTACGGTAATCCTGTTCTGGAAGTCATGCTACTAGATCATGATGAACCTACGAACTATGAAGAAGCGATGGTGAGCCCAGATTCCGCAAAATGGCTTGAAGCCATGAAATCTGAGATGGGATCCATGTATGAGAACAAAGTATGGACTTTGGTTGACTTGCCCGATGATCGGCAAGCAATTGAGAATAAATGGATCTTCAAGAAGAAGACTGACGCTGACGGTAATATTACTGTCTACAAAGCTCGACTTGTCGCAAAAGGGTTTCGGCAAGTTCAAGGGATTGACTACGATGAGACCTTCTCACCCGTAGCGATGCTTAAGTCTGTCCGAATCATGTTAGCAATTGCCGCATTTTATGATTATGAAATTTGGCAGATGGATGTCAAAACTGCATTCCTGAATGGGTTTCTGGAAGAAGAGTTGTATATGATGCAACCAGAAGGTTTTGTCGATCCAAAGGGAGCTAACAAAGTGTGCAAGCTCTAGCGATCCATCTATGGACTGGTGCAAGCCTCTCGGAGTTGGAATAAACGCTTTGATAGTGTGATCAAAGCATTTGGTTTTATACAGACTTTCGGAGAAGCCTGTATTTACAATAAAGTGAGTGGGAGCTCTGTAGCATTTCTGATATTATATGTGGATGACATATTACTGATTGGAAATGATATAGAATTTCTGGATAGCATAAAGGGATACCTGAATAAGAGTTTTTCAATGAAAGACCTCGGTGAAGCTGCTTACACATTAGGCATTAAGATCTATAGAGATAGATCAAGACGCTTAATTGGACTTTCACAAAGCACATACCTTGACAAGATTTTGAAGAAGTTCAAAATGGATCAAGCAAAGAAAGGGTTCTTGCCTGTGTTACAAGGTGTGAAATTGAGTCAGACTCAATGCCCGACCACTGCAGAAGATAGAGAGAAAATGAAAGATGTTCCCTATGCTTCAGCCATAGGCTCTATCATGTATGCAATGCTGTGTACCAGACCTGCTATGTGCCTTGCTATAAGTCTAGCAGGGAGGTACCAAAGTAATCCAGGAGTGGATCACTGGACAGCGGTCAAGAACATCCTGAAGTACCTGAAAAGGACTAAGGATATGTTTGTCGTATATGGAGGTGACAAAGAGCTCATCGTAAACGGTTATGTTGAGGCAAGCTTTGACACTGATCCAGACGATTCTAAATCGCAAACCGGATACATGTTTACATTACGGTGGAGCTGTCAGTTGGTGCAGTTCTTGTTGGGGAACGTTGCAGAAAACAAAAATTTTCCTACTCGTTTCACCAAGATCCATCTAGGAGTTCATCTAGCAACGAGTCATCAGATGCATCTACATACCTTTGTAGATCGCGTGCGGAAGCGTTCAAAGAACGGTGATGATGTAGTCGAACACGACGTGATCCAAATCACCGATGACCAAGCGCCGAACGGACGGCACCTCCGCGTTCAACACACGTACGGGACGGGAGACGTCTCCTCCTTCTTGATCCAGCAAGGGGGAAGGAGAGGTTGATGAAGATCCAGCAGCACGACGGCGTGGTGGTGGATGCAGGGCGTCACAGTAGCAGGGCTTCGCCTATACTACGAGAGAGAGACGTAACGGGGAGAGAGGGAGGCGCCAGGGGCTGGGTATGAAGTCCCTCCTCTCCCCCACTATATATAGGAGTGCCATGGGGGGTCCGGCCCTAGTAGATGGATCTACTAGGGGGGGGGCGGCCTAGGGTGGGGGGCTTGCCCCCCAAGCAAGGGGGGCGCCCCCTCTTAGGGTTTCCCCCCCAACCCTAGGCGCATGGGCCCCTTTGGGAGTGGCCGCCCCAGCCCACTTTGGGCTGGGTCCCCTCCCACTTCAGCCCATGGGACCCTCCGGGATAGGTGGCCCCACCCGGTGGACCCCCGGGACCCTCCCGGTGGTCCCGGTACAATACCGGTGACCCCGAAACTTGTCTCGATGGCCGAAACAGCACTTCCTATATATAATTCTTTACCTCCGGACCATTTCGGAACTCCTCATGACGTCCGGGATCTCATCCGGGACTCCGAACAATATTCGGGTTACTGCATATACATATCTTCACAACCCTAGCGTCACCGAACCTTAAGTGTGTAGACCCTACGGGTTCGGGAGACAAGCAGACATGACCGAGACGACTCTGCGGTCAATAACCAACAGCGGGATCTGGATACCCATGTTGGCTCCCACATGCTCCACGATGATCTCATTGGATGAACCACGATGTCGAGAATTCAATCAACCACGATGTGAGTACCAAAAGATATAGAGTTTTCCAATGTCAAAGTATCTTTTCCTTTGAGCATGAACCACGATGATCTCATCGGATGAACCACGATAATCCCGGCAAGGAACACTGGACAGCGGGATCCCGTTGCGACAGTTCGCTGTTTCAAAACATCACGTGATGATCGGGTGTTTTATTCAGACGTTCACATACAACGGGTGTAAGACAGATTTACACATGCAAACACTTATGTTGACTTGACGAGCCTAGCATGTACAGACATGGCCTCGGAACACAGAAGACCGAAAGGTCGAGCATGAGTCGTATAGAAGATACTATCAACATGAAGATGTTCACCGATGTTGACTAGTCCGTCTCACGTGATGATCGGACACGGCCTAGTCAACTCGGATCATGTAATACTTAGATGACTAGAGGGATGTCTAATCTAAGTGGGAGTTCATTAATAATTTGATTAGATGAACTTAATTGTCATGAACTTAGTCTAAAATCTTTGCAATATGTCTTGTAGATCAAATGGCCAACGTAGTCCTCAACTTCAACGCGTTCCTAGAGAAAACCAAGCTGAAAGACGATGGCAGCAACTATACGGACTGGGTCCGGAACCTGAGGATCATCCTCATAGCTGCCAAGAAAGATTATGTCCTACAAGCACCGCTAGGTGATCCACCCGTCCCACAGAACCAAGACGTTATGAACGCTTGGCAGACACGTGTTGACGACTACTCCCTCGTTCAGTGCGGCATGCTTTACAGCTTAGAGCCGGGGCTCCAAAAGCGTTTTGAGAGACATGGAGCATATGATATGTTCGAAGAGCTGAAAATGGTTTTTCAAGCTCATGCCCGGATCGAGAGATATGAAGTCTCCGATAAGTTCTTTAGCTGTAAGATGGAGGAAAATAGTTCTGTCAGGGAGCACATACTCACTATGTCTGGGTTACATAACCGCTTGTCTCAGCTGGGAGTTAATCTCCCGGATGATGCGGTCATTGACAGAATCCTCCAGTCGCTTCCACCAAGCTACAAGAGCTTTGTGATGAACTTCAACATGCAGGGGATGCAAAAGACCATTCCTGAGTTGTTCTCAATGCTGAAATCAGCGGAGGTAGAAGTCAAGAAGGAACATCAAGTGTTGATGGTCAATAAAACCACTAAGTTCAAGAAAGGCAAGGGTAAAAAGAACTTCAAGAAGGACGGCAAGGAGGTTGCCGCGCCCGGCAAGCAAGCTGCCGGGAAGAAGCCAAAGAATGGACCCAAGCCCGAGACTGAGTGCTTTTATTGCAAGGGAAGCGGTCACTGGAAGCGGAACTGCCCTAAATACTTAGCAGACAAGAAGGCCGGCAAAACAAAAGGTATATGTGATATACATGTAATTGATGTGTACCTTACTAGTGCCCGTAGTAGCTCCTGGGTATTTGATACCGGTGCAGTTGCTCACATTTGTACTCACAGCAGGCGGAATAAACGGAGACTGGCAAAGGACGAGGTGACGATGCGCGTCGGGAATGGTTCCAAGGTCGATGTGATCGCCGTCGGCACGCTACCTCTACATTTACCTACGGGATTAGTAATAAACCTCAATAATTGTTATTTCGTGCCAAGTTTGAGCATGAACATTGTATCGGGATCTCGTTTAATTCGAGATGGCTACTCATTTAAATCCAAGAATAATGGTTGTTCTATTTATATGAGAGATATGTTTTATGGTCATGCTCCGATGGTGAATGGTTTATTCTTTATGAATCTCGAACGTGATGCTACACATGTTCATTAATGTGAGTACCAAAAGATATAAGGTTGATAATGATGTAGCATGTGGGAGCCAACATGGGTATCCATATCCCGCTGTGGTCTAAGGAAAAGTATCTTTGACAATCCTAAACATAGCACAAGATTCGGGGTTGATTGAATCCTCAACATCGTGGTTCATCCGATGAGATCATCGTGGAGCATGTGGGAGCCAACATGGGTATCCAGATCCCGCTGTTGGTTATTGACCGGAGAGTCGTCTCGGTCATGTCTGCTTGTCTCCCGAACCCGTAGGGTCTACACACTTAAGGTTCGGTGACGCTAGGGTTGTGAAGATATGTATATGCAGTAACCCGAATGTTGTTCGGAGTCCCGGATGAGATCCCGGACGTCACGAGGAGTTCCGAAATGGTCCGGAGGTAAAGAATTATATATAGGAAGTGCAGTTTCGGCCATCGGGACAAGTTTCGGGGTCACCGGTATTGTACCAGGACCACCGGAAGGGTCCCGGGGGTCCACCGGGTGGGGCCACCTATCCCGGGGGGCCCCATGGGCTGAAGTGGGAGGGAACCCAGCCCATAGTGGGCTGGGGCGCCACCCCCCTAGGGCCCATGCGGCTAGGGTTGGGGGAAACCCTAAAAGGGGGCGCCCCCTTGCTTGGGGGGCAAGCCCCCCACCCTAGGCCGCCGCCCCCCTAGTAGATCCATCTACTAGGGCCGGCGCCCCCCCTTGGCACCCCTATATATAGTTGAGGAGAGGGAGGGACTTCATACCTCAGCCTTGGCGCCTCCCTCTCTCCCCGTTACGTCTCTCCTCGTAGTATAGGCGAAGCCCTGCTACTGTGACGCCCTGCATCCACCACCACGCCGTCGTGCTGCTGGATCTTCATCAACCTCTCCTTCCCCCTTGCTGGATCAAGAAGGAGGAGACGTCTCCCGTCCCGTACGTGTGTTGAACGCGGAGGTGCCGTCCGTTCGGCGCTTGGTCATCGGTGATTTGGATCACGTCGTGTACGACTACATCATCACCGTTCTTTGAACGCTTCCGCACGCGATCTACAAAGGTATGTAGATGCATCCGATGGCTCGTTGCTAGATGAACTCCTAGATGGATCTTGGTGAAACGAGTAGGAAATTTTTTGTTTTCTTGCAACGTTCCCCAACACCGCGTTGATAAACGCTTCCGCTTAGCGATCTTCAAGGGTATGAAGATGCTCTCCCCTCTCGTAGCTATGCATCTCCATGGATAGATCTTGCGTGTGCGTAGAAATTTTTTGTTTTCAATGCAATGTTTCCCAACACTATCGAGTGCCAAGGGTGATACCTCCTACCTCACTCCTGATGGTATCTCTCTAGCATATCTAGTAGGTTGTGGGTTACCGAGGATGATTCCTCTTTCACCACCTCTGATGATGCCTCTATCGTGCAACCCCTCAAGCGTGAACCCATCGAGGGTGATTCCTCTCAGTTCACCTTGATGGATACATCTAGTGGGAATCCAACGAGGGTGATTCCTCAGATTTCCCCCTAGTTCTTTAGTTAGAGCCTCAATCTTCTCCTTATCATTGTCACTCGTTTTATCTTGATTAGCATGATTAATTGGTCTTTCATCATAGTATTCATCACTAGAGTTGTCACCAAGCAAATCATCACCTAACAAGTCATCTTCATCACTATTGAAATCAACATACTCGGGGTGTGTTACCTTAGGACCTTTGGCCATGAAGCATCTTCCAATTCCTTCATTTGGTGAGTCAAATATGTCGTAGGAGTTGGTTGACACAAGTGCTAGACCGGCAACACCTTCATCTTGAGTATCTTCGGAGTCGGAGTGATAACTTCTCTCGGAGTGGCTGTCGGAGTCGGAGCCGGATACCCATTCACCAACATGAGCTTGATGTCTTCGTCTTGTGTAGCTCCTTGATGATTTTTCCTTCCTTTACGATTCCTTGCCTCTCCGTGAGTATCTTCGTTCATAACGATCATCACTACTCCTTCTCTCTCTTGGTGGTGATCCTTTGCTTCTTCTTTTTGGAGAATCTTCTCTTCTCATGTAGGGAGCCGTACACTCATTGGAATAGTGCCCGGGTCTTCCACAACTGTTGCAGTTTCGCTCTCGACTAGAAGATCTTTTGTCATTGTAGGACCTTGACTTGAAGCTTCTATCTTTGCTTCTACTCTTGTAGAACTTGTTGAAGTTCTTCACCATTAAGCTCAATTCTTCATTGAAGTTTTGTTTCTCACTTGATGATGTAGGGGCTTCACATGAGGCTTTGTAGGCACCACTTGATTTGTTGTGAAGTTCCTCTTTATCCTTAAGTGACATCTCATGAGCAACAATTCTTCCAATCACCTTCGTTGGCTTGAGATCTTTGTAATTGGGCATCATTTGGATCAATGTTGTGACGCCCCCGATTTAATCGTACACTAATCATACACGCAAACGTGTACGATCAAGATCAGGGACTCACGGGAAGATATCACAACACAACTCTACAAATAAGTCATACAAGCATCATATTACAAGCCAGGGGCCTCGAGGGCTCGAATACAAGAGCTCGATCATAGACGAGTCAGCGGAAGCAACAATATCTGAGTACAGACATAAGTTAAACAAGTTGCCATAAGATGGCTAGCACAAACTGGGATACAGATCGAAAGAGGCGCAGGCCTCCTGCCTGGGATCCTCCTAACTACTCCTGGTCGTCGTCAGCGGGCAGCACGTAGTAGTAGGCACCTCCGGTGTAGTAGGAGTTGTCGTCGAAGGTGGCGTCTGGCTCCTGGGCTCCCAATCTGTTGCGACAACCAGGTAGAAGGGATAGGGGGAAAAGAGGGAGAAAGCAACCGTGAGTACTCATCCAAAGTACTCGCAAGCAAGGAGCTATACTACATATGTATGCATTGGTATCAAATGGAATAAGGGTATCATATGTGGACTGAACTGCAGAAAGCCGGAATAAGGGGGGATAGCTAGTCCTTTCGAAGACTACGCTTCTGGCAGCCTCCGTCTTGCA